>NC_091068.1:152025895-152218493 GCF_000393655.2 Nicotiana sylvestris
ATAGTGTGTAATTAAGCAAAACATATAAAATGGACTAGAACTTAAAAGGCCCACAAAGTAGCTTTAGGCCAACGATGTGGAAAAGTCCCACATTCCCCCACAAAAATAACAAATTACTTCTTATAGAAACTACCTCTCTTGAGTCTTGGGATGACTCCAAGTATTCTACCTTCTAGAGGTGTAAATGGATATTCGAAAACCGACTAAACTGACCGAACCGTACCGCACCGAACCGATTTTTAGGTTTCCTTTTAAGAAACCGTAGGTTTTTATATAAATCTATAACCGCACCGATAATTAGGGTAGGTTTTTTATTTTATAAAAATAAACCGAAAAAATACTGAACCGTACCGAATAAATTTTACATGTGGAAAATATATTTATTTGGTAAGTTTAAAAATAATAATGCACTAAATTTTCTTTCGGCCTTGGAATTATGAAAACTATTACGAGCCAACAAGTAATTAAACTCAAAATACTAATTCCTAAAACCTACTATACTACTTCTACTTAAACTAAATTATTTAAGTATCTTTATTAGCAAGACACAAAGTATTTTATCGATTATGAGTAGCAAACTACAATGTATTGAATATGTTTCCTTTCATATAATTTAGATTTATCTTTTTGAATATTTTATCTTCTATAGACTTTATTCTTGAGTCTCATCTTGGTATATCTTTCAACTCGGGTGATTTATATTTTTTTTGCCTTTGTTTGATTTCTTTTACGTTGTTGTAGAATAGTTGATGGATCTATATTCTAGCCAACTTTTTTTTTTAATTCATCACCCTTTAAACAGTAAAAATGTCTAGAGAATTTTGCTAAATCTTATAAAAACGTATGTTATTGCATTCTACTTCTACTAGTGAATTTTACATGATATTTAAAAAAATATCAAAAATTAACCGAACCGTACCAATACCGAAGAGAAACCTACATGATTGGGACGGTTTCGAAAAGTCTAATTTTGGTTATACATAATAGAATAACCGAAAAAATGGTATGGTACAAATTTTATGAAATAACCGTCCGAACCGAACCATTGACACGCCTACTACCTTCTTAACCAAGTGAAGAAATTAAATTGAAATGTGAACAAGGCATCGAAAAGAAAAATTTGTAGTACTAGTAACAGTTTAATTTCGTTTCCAGAGAAGGACCAAACACAGTACAATAACAACAATAATATACCCAGTAAAATCTCACAAGAGAAATTTGAAAAAGGTAGTGTGCACGCAAATGTTACCCTTATCTTGTGCGGGTACAGAGGCTATTTCCGATAGACTCTCGGTTCAAAAAATGTATGCAAACACAGTGTAGATCAAAATTCATGCATGCAGATATGTTCGGTGAACTATTGTCAAACGCATATCTCAAAATGGTTTTGATAAATTCACGTGAAACTGGAATTGGGATATGTATTCGATGCATAAAAGTTAAGGGTCGACGACGTACAAGGTCGATATGGGCACTGGAGCTAATATATATCATGGCAAACAAACAAATAGCCGGTATACATAGATTATGCACTAACTATACATGATTATATGTATATCATACATATATTATATATTTGCTGGCTATTTTTAATTTAAGTGATTGGGCAGGCGCCTATTTAGGTTAATTCTTCAACAAAAAAACAAAGATGAATTGTTCGCTTTAATTTGAAACTGGTTCGTGTATTTTCCACATATAAAGCATTGTTTAGAAAGAAAACAAACGACAATGTACGTTAAAGAAGAGAAATACGACGACTCCAACTTTATTTCTTTCTTTTTTTTTTTTTTTTCGTTTCATCTTTGGTGTAGTTTGAATTTCTGAGAATTATTTATGTTTTTTTCCTTTTAATTGGTGACAACGACGAAACTAAAAATTTCTCCAAGGGTGTTCAAATTTAAAAGAAGTGAAAAAAACTTTCGACAAAGGTTGTTCAATATATGTTATATACCTGTAAAATATAATATTTTACCTATGTATACAGTGCAATTATTCGACGAAGGTCCTGACGACCATGTGGCTTCGCCACTGATTGGTGATGTCTTGTTCAGATTGTGTGCATCTTGACTATTCTGAATGCCTGTTACCTCCAATCACCAGTCAAACAATAGGAAATCTTCTGAGGCCTAGTCTATGATGTTAGCCTGATGTCTTCTGGAAATAACGTTTCCACACCGAAGGTGAGTATTTGAATTGCCTCTCTTAAATTCTGGTACCTTGTTAGGCGTAATTGATTTTCAGGCTTAGTTTGGGCCAAATCTTATCAGTATATATGCGTACCAAGAGGAACTTTTTTTTTATCACTGTTAGAATAAGAGTAACTTCACAAGAATAGTACTAGTATTTTTATGTTACAATATATATATATATATATATATATATATATATATATATATATATATATATATATATATACAACGGATTTCATCAATTAGTATTTATCAAGTCATATTCTATTGTGTAGGTTACCAAAAATTTATTTGACAAGGTTAGGAAGAAGAGATTTTGACTTATAGACACTTAGTTCCACTATCAAGTCACTCAAAATATATATTTACAAGTAATTATCTATAAAAATTGAAATTTATAATCTAAAAAATAAGACAAGTGATATAACATGTAAAAATAACTACTCCCTCTGCCACAATGTAGTTTATGTGAAAGTGTTTGGAATTTGAGAGACAAACGAATTATTTTTTAAAATATTTTGAATTACTAATTATTGTGACTTATAGTATTTTTTTACGTAATTTTCAAATATTTAAATTTTATTTTGAAAAACTTAAAATTTATTTTGATCAAATACAAGGTCAAACTTAAAAAGTTCAAATCTCAAAAAAAATATATTATCACATAAATCAAAAATAAGGAATGCTAGGATTGGGACCACGGTCTTTAAGGGTGTCGATTTATTTTGAGACAGAAGGAACAATTAACAATGTAAGTATTCTTTATTAACTCAAAATCAAAAATAAGGAATGCTAGGATTGGGACCACGGTCTTTAAGGGTGTCGATTTTTAGAGTGCCTAAATGACAGCTGGTTCATTAAAAGTCAAACACGTAAGAATTAAACCTGACTTTATAGGCAGCGGCACTTCCCTAATTATTACCCTCGTTGAATACAACTCAACTACCAACTAATTCTCTCAATCCTCCATTGTCCGGCCATTAATTTATTTCCAATTTTCTCTCTATAAATAACCAAAGTTCTCACTAGCTTATGTACCCAACACTCGAGCAAAAATATTTGTAGTATTATACCCTTCACTACTTCGAATCCTGACACTACACTCTATTGTTTTATCTTCCCCCAATTTTTTAAGAATGGAAATGGTAGGTAAGATTGCATGCTTTGTGGTTTTGTGCATGGTGGTGGTTGCACCCCATGCAGAGGCACTGAGCTGCGGCCAAGTTCAGTCCGGCTTGGCTCCTTGTCTCCCTTATTTGCAGGGCCGCGGCCCTTTGGGGAGCTGTTGTGGTGGTGTTAAAGGTCTGTTGGGTGCAGCCAAGTCCCCATCTGACCGGAAGACTGCATGCACTTGCCTGAAATCGGCTGCTAATGCTATTAAGGGTATTGATATGGGCAAAGCCGCTGGTCTCCCTGGTGCTTGTGGTGTCAACATTCCTTACAAGATCAGCCCCTCCACAGACTGCTCTAAGTATGGTTATCATCTTCTTCACTCTAAGTTCTTGCACTATTAATTAGTCACTTGAAAATGGGGTACATACTTATTTTGTTACAACTGAATTGACCTGCATACTTGTTAAAAAAAAGAATATTGGGTCTAATTCGGCCTTAAAAACTAGTATAACTCATGAGGTGAAGATTGTCTATTACTTTATAAGCTAGGAACAATATTTCGTTCCCTCAATCAATATGGGACAATTAACACCCCACCATGTTCAGGACTATTAGATATTTGGTGCTGGAAGATATAACGTGGGACCTAATAACAATGAATACACTAAGAATGGTATGGGACTGTCTCTGATTTCATGCGATGAAAATGAACCTAATAGAGCCTAAATTCAAACCCTAAATTTTGCTAATGAGATGATAATTGTATTTACCTAGATAAGAAAACAACATTCCATTCATTTATAAGCAAGCACTGGGGGATACTTAAACAATATTTATGATCGCCTCTCTCACATGTTACAAAAGGATGTGTCCTCCCTTGCTATCAGTTTGTCAAAGTTAAAAAAAAAAAATAGAGTTATAACATACACCAATGTTGATAAATTAGAAGCTACATATATATATATATATATACAATACTCGCTATATATTTTTTCTGGATATTATTGGCTTATAGTTCCTTGATTAATTTGCTGGTTTAATTTGGCGATGCAGGGTCCAGTAAGTTTGATGAAAGATCAGATTTTCACCGCACTCTTTGGCAGTAGTGCAATCATGATCAGGAGCAGAATATAATAAGAATATGGATATCGAGTTATTTGATCCAGCTTATGGATCCATTTCTATTTTGTGTCTGTTATCTCTTCTTTTTTCTGTCTTTTCGAGTAATAATCGAGTCTTGTATGAAACTTTGGTGGATGGTTGTATTATAATCCAATCTTGATATTTAGACATCTATCTTATTTAGTTAGTGTCTCTTAATCTCTTCTCTCTGTTCTCTCTGTTTTTTGAAATATTTTTTCTTTTTACATAACTTTTATTCATTGATGGTCGGAAATTATTCACTCAATCAGCCAGGTAACATTACTAAGTGCTTACACTAACTTGAGTTGACAGTCTTAGATATAGGATAGTAGAAATAGGATAGTAATATTGGAAATTGATAAACAACAACATATCCAGTATATTCCTACAAATGGGGGGTCTGGATAGTAATATTAAAAACTGATAAAGAGTTTAATAATATATATCGAGCACGTTACCCACAACATAAAAAGTGTGATTTATATACATGTTACCTATTACCACATGTAAAAATAATCTGATAGTGCAAGAAAAATCTTAGATATATTAGTTACAATTCTTTGATAAATTACATTGAGGATTGAGAGGTGCATAAACCATACTATGGCTTATGAGCTAATCTTCAAGCACAAATCCATCATAGTGTAGAGGGAGAATTCTCGATCTACGGTCGTTCGTAATTAGTAGGGTACAAGCAGTACATAAATATAGTAAAAATAAATTAATGTAATTGAAATGACAGACAGTAGAGGCAAATAAATAGAGAGAGCATATAATTTTGTTAAATTTCCATATCATTAATCGGACAATGCTTCCTCAGAATAGCAAGAGAATTCTTTTTGAGTTACATTAGTTCTTAAGAACTAATAAACCTCAATTCTAAGAGATCGTATCCTCTACCGAGACAGGTGTGCAAGGACGGAGTTTGTAGCCCGCTACAGGTTCGGAAAAATTCAGTAATTTTTGTGCAAACAGTGAATTTATATTAAGAAATTTATTAAATATGTACACATATGAAATTTAGAACTCAATTATTAATACTTGCGTACATAGTTAAAACCGAGCCTACCCGATTTTACTATATGATCGAGGCCAGGGAATTGCATCAAAGATCGGCCCCCCAGTAGATCAGACCAAAACATGAGGATAAGGTACCGAGTTCGAGACCGAGGTACCTGTCGAGATCGAGGCCAGAAGCGGTCGAGACCAAATGAGACAGACATCGAGCAAAACACAATAACAGAAAGGCGAGAAATCCATGGCTGGTCGAAGATCATCGCATAAATCTCGGAACAGATCAAATCAAGGGCGATTGTTTAGCTAATCATGGGATTTACTTTCATAATTAGAATTGCACCATAGATAGGATTCCTCTACTATATAAAGAGGGTCCTAATCATTTTCTAACTACCTTATATTCACACATATCAATACTTTCTGGCTTATATTCTCATTCATTAGATTGTCATATTTTTAACTGTTCTTGCATCAATCAGTCCGAGGGTATTCAAACTCGAGGGCTGAATTCTGTTCAAACACTGGTTTGCCTTATCTTATTTTTAATTTCTATTACTAATCTTCATATTCATCAATTGATATTAGGTGAAATCATGTGTCCTTAAGATCACATTATAAATTTATTTGTTATTCAATTTTTTTGGTAAACAATTTGGCGCCCACCGTGCAGCTAAGAATAATAGTAATTTCCTAATATTACTTCTCGTAACATACACTGCTTTTAGCTTGTTCTCGTAAGTGTCTTTGATTTTAGGAATCAACATGTCAAACTCTCAAGTAGCACCTACTCACACAGATAACGGCCATGGTCATCATGGCGAGAACGAGAACATAGTCGCCCCAGGAAATAGAGTACCTCCAGTCAACTCTGATGGAGCACCGACCGTAGACCCAGTCGATGTCAGCTCTCATATTGCCATTAATGGAAATTTGGGTGTTGACCCTGAAAATAGTGTCCGCAGAGATGCCCGATCAGAATGCACAGAGCGGTGAAGAAGGCGAAATTAGCCTTCGAATGATATTCAAAATATTGCAGACTCAACAAGCTGCGATAGCACAACTCTTAAATCAGAATCGAGCACCAAGCAGAATTGAGCTCGAAACATCACAAGAAGTTGTTCATAGAGTCGAACCTATACCAGAGAAATCGAACACCAATGAAACGGGGACTGACCCCGCCATTATAAAGATGCTCGAGGTGCTCACCAAATGGATCGAATCAGGTAAAAAGAAAATCGGGGCTAATGACAAAAAGGTATAAATGTACAACTCATGGGTTGACCAAATACCGGGAGCACCCCCGATTCTGAAGGGTTTGGATTCGAAGAAGTTCGTGCATAAGCCTTTCCCTCCAAGTGCGGCTCCGAAGCCCATCCCAAAGAAATTCCGTATACCAGAAATTCCAAAATACAATGGGACCACTGGCCCTAATGAGTATGTTACTTCTTACACATGCGCAATAAAGGGGAATGACTTAGAAGACAATGAGATTGAATCTGTTCTATTGAAAAAGTTTGTAAAGACTTTATCGAAAGGGCTGATGATATGGTAGCACAATTTGCCGCCCAATTCCATCGTTCCTTCGCCATGCTTGCAAATTCGTTCGTAAAGGCACACGCCGGAGCAATAAAGGTTGCAACTAGGAAGCCGGACCTCTGCAAATTGAGATAAAAAGACAATGAAATATTAAGGAAGTTCGTATGTCGGTTCCAGATGGAACTCATGGATCTACCCCCGGTCATAGATGATTGGGTTGTTCAAGCCTTCACTCAAGGTTTGAACAAGCGAAGCTCGATACATCACAACAACTAAAGCAGAATTTAATTGAATATCCAGTTGTGACCTGGGCCGATGTACATAATCGATATCAGTCGAAGATCAGGGCCGAGGATGATAAATTGGGAACCCCTTCTGGTTCCATTTATACAAATAGGCCCATCGGCAGAATTCAAAGGGACATTAATAGAGAACCCCGATCAAACAGAGATCGTTACCAACCATACAACGCGGATCGTAAAAACAGCAGCCCAGGACGTAATCCCGTTCGAAATGATCAAGGATAGAGCTCCCGAGGGCTCATGAGTAAAAGTGGCTTCGATAAACATGCCGATCCCACAGAAGCACCACAACTATTAGAATACAACTTTAGCATCGATGCCTCAGGTATTGTATCAGCCATTGGACAGATCAAGAATACTAGATGGCCCAGACTCTTACAGACCGATCCAGCTCAAAGGAACCCTAATCAAATATGCAAATACCATGGTACCCATGGACATAAAACCAAAGACTGTAGATAGCTGTAAGCACGTGATTTTTGCCCTTTGTGAGAAATACTCCCAAAAATTCAAAATAAAATAATTTTTCTCTGTGTGCAATTTTGAGAATTTTCGTGGCATTTTTTGGATAATTATTTGTAATTTTTCGTGCATGTTTATTTGTTAAATTGATAAAAAAAAATACAAAAATATGTCGCATTTGCATTTAGAATTGAATTCTATAATAAGGAGCAATTAAGTTGGTTTTACAAGAACAAAAAAATCATAAAAAAATATGTACGTTGCATTTTTAGCATGTAATGTCCAAATTATGTGATTTTATCGTAACTGCTATTTAATTATGTGTTAATTGTTATTAAGAGTTAATTTGCACTTTATAAATTAATTTAGTTCTATAGGATAATTTAGGATTTTTAGAATTTAGTTTTAGTTTAAGAAAAAATAAAAGAAGAAAAAAAAAAGAAACATTGGAAATAAGAAGAAAATCGGATTGAGCCACCTTTTAAATTAAATCAACCAGGCCCAAACCAAATAACCCCACCGGGTCAACCCGACCCAGTCCGCCCTAAAACCCAAATGAATCCCAACCCCCCATTTTCATTTTTCATTTTTCCCAACCCCAAAACCCTAAAAAAAGAGCTGCCCGCCCCCTCTCCTCTCCTTCTCCAAATGACCCCTCCACCTCAAACTCCCATGGCTGCCTTTTCTGCTTCGCCTTCGTCTTCGTCGGAGCAGCCAGCTCCTCCACGTCCAGCAGCCCATGACCATGTCCCTCTCGAAACCAACCGACTCCCATGGCTTCCCTTCTGCATCTGCTTCACCTCACCTCCGGCGACCACCCTCCAAACGACCCCTTCAGCGTCGCCCAACCAGCACCATTCTAGTCCAGCCGTTCGAGCCAGCTTCGATCATATTCTTCCTCGTTCCACCTGAAACAGCCCGTCACACTACCAAACTCCATCGCCAAACCCTTCGACCTCACTCCAGTAACATCGAACCACCCATCAGTGTCCAACAACCTCTCTCACGTCCTTCAGTCCGTCATTCTGCCACGACCAGCCACCAACAGCCAACTGCTATTTCCCCGTCGTCTCTGAGCTTTGCCATCATCGTCGCCTTCATCGCCGGAAAAACCAGCAACGACCATCATCGTTTCTGCTACGTCCAGCCATGAACGACCACCCAACGTCCAACTTCATCCGCGAACGTCAACAACCAGTGACCCCATCATTCTGCTTCCAACTCCATCTCCAGGCAGTACGTCGAGGTCATGCATTCGAGGCCATGCTCGGTCATACGTCGAGGCGGTACGTCGAGGTTCCGTTCGAACCCGGACTTCAAACTAGTAGGTTTCCGTTCTCTTTTCTTTTAGTTTTCCGTTCAGTGAATTCATCTTCCGCTCTTTTTCTTCTTTCTATGATTGTGTTTGTGTTCTGATGGGTTGGTTTGAATTCGAACCCACGTCTTTGTTTGTATTAAAGATAATTCGTGTTCATTTTGTTTGAAGTTCGTTAGTTTTTCATCAAGTGATTTAATGTGAGTGTTTATGTGTTGGTTTTTAGTTTTTGATTTAGTATGAATCATTCATCTTGGTTATGATGTTGTTTGATTTAGTTTGAGTTCAACTGATGTTGAGTTTAGTGATTTAAATCTACTTGTTTGTCATGTTAAGTTTGTTTGTTAATTGGATCGTTGAGTAGGTGAATTGGTTATAGCTGATATGGTTTTGGTACAGATTGAAAGGGATGGGGTAGAATGGTAAATTGCAGTATTTTCAGGGGTAGAATGGTAATTTCAGCAGTTTCAGGGGCATTTTCGGGATTTTAAGTTTTAATAATTGATTAATTTGAGTGTTCTGTCCACTAAGCGCTAATATATTAAAATAATACGTAGTGGGAGACAAGACATAATGGTGGGAATTAATACATTGATTAATACATGGTGGGGGACAAGACATATGGTAGTGGGCAATAATGCATTGTTTAATATAGTGGGGAACAAGACATATGGTGGTGGGAATTAATGTATTTGTTTAATATAGTGGGAGACAAAGCATGCAGTAGTGGGGAACAAGGAATGCAAGTGTGGGGTGAATATTTCGGATTAGTTTAAGTCTTTCAAGGCAAGAGTTTTGTTATAAATAGAGTCATTTCAAGACCAAGAGGGGGATTCTGGAAATCTGGGGAGGAAGCTTCTGAAAATCTTAAGAGAGTGCTGGAGAGTTTGAAAAGAGAAACAAGAACAAAGCAGGAGACGAGTTTAGTTTTGGGTTTAATACACGCGTGGTTGAGTCTGTTTGTGGTGATGTTGGTTGTTGTTGTTTAGTCTTTTACAAACTTTTGGGGTTGTTCTATTGAGTTTGTTTGGGTTTTCTTCAAATTTTCTCGGGCCTCGAATTTGGTTCGAATTGTTGTTGTTGGGTTGCTGTTGCATTGCTATATTATTACTGTTGCTGACTCCTCCTTCTCTTCTTCTTGTATTGCCATTTCCAGGTACATGTCCTGAATCTCAAACCATGTAGCTGTCCAGTTGGAATGAAATAAAAAAAATGGAAATATAACTTCATTGAAAGCTTTAGTTCTTGTCGTATTTTATCATAATTGATTGTAGTAGTTTGGACTGTAATTAAAATTGTTTTACAACGATTTAGATTGGTTTGGACTGTTGAACTCATGGACTGTTCGGGACATGTGATAGTTTGCTAAGACATGTGGTAATTTAATTTCATTTAGTGTAGTTAAGTTTTAAAAATCAGAAGTTATTCAAAACATAAAGCGATCTTGTGATTCACAGTCCTCACTCGTCCTAATAATTGGCAGTGTAATCCTGGAGTCATATTGTTTTGTACTTAGTAATGGTAATTGTGAGTTAGTTTAAAACTGGAAGTGTAATTTGACTGTTGGATTTGCTTATCACTAATTAGCCTAGAATAGTTTGTTGTTTAACTCTGTTAAAGGAAATAAGTTTGGAAATTGATTCTGGACTTGCATTTTTAGTTGATAATTGGATATTTGAATGATTGTGGATAATTAGTTAAGGTTAATTGCAACATGAGTTAGGAAGTATTATTAACTAGGATTCCTCCCTTTATTTTAGAAACAAACTTAATAGAAATGTAGTCACTTTAGGATTGCCCTTTAAAAATAAATGAGACGAGCCTCGCCAAATAAAACGTAAGCTACGGGGCCCTCAATAAATGGTTAATAATTAATTGAACTTCGGACGGGCCGTTTTAGCAAGATTTCACGGCCTTCTCAAAAAATAATAATGCGCTAGTCGCTTTAGGCGCGCCTTTAATAATTTACTTTCTTAAACGCGGGTGTACATTGATGTGACCCAAATCCAAATCTCAACGGAGTCGAAGTGTGTCGACGATCACGGGTACATTGGTTGTGACGTGGTTCGAGATACATTTTCACAACGTTGCAATTCTCTGAAAAATAATAATAATAATAATAATAATAATAATAATAATAATAAAAGCGATAAAGAGTTAAAATCTGCACATAAGTTCATATTTGTATAAAATCAGATAATCAAGCCGAATATGACAGTTGAGCGACCTTGCTAGAACCACGGAACTCGGGAATGCCTAACACCTTCTCCCGGGTTAACAGAATTCCTTATCCGGATTTCTGGTGCGCAGACTGTTAAACAGAGTCATTCTTTTCCTTGATTTGAGATTCAACCGGTGACTTGGGACACCATAAATCTCCCAAGTGGCGACTCTGAAATAAATAAATAAATCTCGTTTCGATTGTCCTTTAATTGGAAAAACTCCCCTATGCGCCCCTTTGCGGTGGCGCGGGTGAAAAAGGAGGTGTGACAGCTCTGGCGACTCCGCTGGGGAGCGAACCCAGAATCTCTGGTTCAGGGTTCAGAATTCGAGCTTAGATAAATTGTTATATTTGGCTTTATCTGATTTTTGTTACATGTTTGGGCCTAATGTGCTAAATGCTGCTTTTACTGCTTTGATATTATCTGAACTGCGTATAAACTGCGCCGAAACCTTTCTCTTCTTACCTCCGGGGAGGAGCTTGAAATACCTTGAAATAAGAAAGAGGCCGGACAAGTTACAAAGCTGGACGATCCCGCGGGTCCTCGGTACGTAGCCCCCTCCTCGACTCGAGTTGTCCGCTCGGGTACACAGTCTAGAACAGATACCCAGGTTATGAACCTAGAATAACTCAGCTTCATGTCGGATCCCTAGTAGGAACGTTTGTTCGCTTCACGTGCATTTGACTTTGGAGGCTCAACACAGGGTTTGGGTCTGTCTAGGACAGGTGTACCAAAAAATGAAAATGATCATCCTGATGCATCTTACTTGCTTCTACTTGTGCATTCATTTGCTTCGGACTTGCATGCTGACCGACTTTTTAAGGAAAGCGAAATAGTAGTATGAGGGTTAAGGAGAGTCAATCGCCTGTTTTAAAAAAGGGAAAAAGAAAAAGAAAAAAAAGCCAATATCCAAATAGTGTCGAAACTCTGCCGATTTTTTTGAGAAAGTGGAAGAAAAAAAAAGAAAAAGAAAAAGAAAAAATATATATAGTTTTATTTGCCAATGAAAAGAGTCTGTTTTTCAAAAAAAAAAAAAAGAGTTTGTTTTATCGGCCCGAACTACGCCGGTTTGATTCTCACAGGATGTGAGATACGTAGGCAGCCCTCATCTGGTCCAACCTCCCCTTTTGCAAAAATAGCCAAAACAATGTGTCAAAAATTTTAATTTTTCATAGAGTTGGGTGATGCTGTTTTTGTCAGAAATAGCCGAATGTTCCCAAAAAGGACGCCGGAAGGCTGACTTTGCATAAACGGCCACCTTTGGTCATGTTTTTAGGATTTTGGTCGGTTAGCTAACGCAACCTTAAAATCTTCGTCCCTGAGGTGCTGAAAGGCCGCGTTGGCAAAGCCCGGTCTTTTATTTTAATTTGAAAAATGATAAGAAAAAGAGTCAGCGGTCAAGAATACCGTTTAGATTTTTAGTCAAAATAAGCCGAGCCAGCTTCAGCGGTGTCCTAAACCGTTCTTGCCGAGATAGCCTTAGAGTATCTTTCAGTTGTCAAAAGGCTATTTTCGTAAAATAACGGACAAGTTTGTGAAGTGTCATAAAATAATCTTTCCGGCCTCAAAATTCATGTGAAATTGGGAAGGGGCCACGTTTGCAAAAACAGTCGTTTGGTCAAAATCGGCATATAGGGGAAGGAATCTGTCATTTTATTTTTCTTGAGTTTGTATTTCTTTTAATTAGAGTATCTGGGCCGTTTGACTGTCGAGTCTGTTGTTCGTCTTCAAGTGATTCCAAAAATATTTTATTGTTGTTTACCTTTTATGTGGTAGAACTACGCCCGGTCTTATTCATGCGGGGACATGATACGTAGGCAATCCACATAAGATTCGACCACCACTAAAAAGAAAAGAGAAAAGAAAAAAAAAAAAAGGGAAAAGAAAAAAAAAGAAAAAAAAAAGTTAAAGAAAGTTTCGGAAACACTTAAACAAGGCACAAACAAAGTAAGTTGGAATGACGCATGCGGTCAAAGCAAAGACATATTAGAAATGGTTAAAGTGCCTAGGAACATTGCATCCCCAACGTGAAATTGCAATATGTGTTAAACTCTAACGCTAACAAGTTTGTTGTTGATACCAGATGTAAGCACGTGATTTTTGCCCTATATGAGAATTACTCCCAAAAAATTCAAAATAAAATGATTTTCCTTGGTGTGCAATTTTGAGAATTTTGTGACATTTTTGGATAATTATTTGTATTTGTTTGTGCATGTTTATTTGTTAAATTAATAAAAAATACAAAAATATGTCACATTTTGCATGTAGGATTTAATTATACAATTGTTAGTAATTAAGTTTGTTTTACAAAAATTAAAAATTACAAAAAATAGGCATTTTTTGCATTTTTTAGCATTTAATGTCCAATTGTACAATTTTATGCTCAATTATTACCTAATTGTGTGTTAATTATTATTGGGAGTTAATTTGCGCTTTTATAACTTAATTTAGTTCTTAATAATAATTTAAGTATTTTTATAATTTAGTTTTAGAAAAATAAAGGAAGAAAAGAGGGCAAAAATACAAAGAAAAATCGGATTGGGCCACTTCTTCAATTTCAAGCCACAGGCCCAGAAAATGGCCCAACCTTCCCTACGACCCGGTCCATCCAAAATCGGGTCGACCCAGTCCAGTACCAACAACTCAACTCCCCCTCTTCATTTTCATTTTTCATTTTTACAAAACAAAAACACAAAAGAAAAACAAAAGAAAAACAAAAGAAACCCAAACCCTAAAAATCCTAAAACTACCCGCCCCCCTCCCCTCTCTTCTTCTTCACTTCTGCTCAAAGTAACGACCCTCCCATGGCTGCCCGTACCATCCTCCTCCTAGCGTCGTCCCCAGCTGCGACCATGCTGCCCCCAGTTCCACCATAACACCATCGTTGCCTTTGCTTCATCGTCTTCATCGAGCTCTAACCAACGTTGCTGCTTCTTCTTCCTCACTTCATGCTGCTGCGTTTCAAGACCCAGCTGCTTCTACCTTCTGCTTCATCTTCTTCGCCGAAAATCCATCCCTTGAACAATCATCGACCTTTCTTCATCCCGAGTAGTGACCAGACGCTTCTACTACTGCTGCCCGTCGAGCAGCTGGTTCGAAGCCCCCCTCCCCCGTCGTCCACCCCGTCGCCGCTGCTTCGTCGTCAACCAAGCAGGCCACGCTGTTGTGGCTGCTTTCATCTTCTTCGTACAAACAAACCAAACACACCCCAGCTGCTTCTGTTTCTGCTTCATCGCTGCTGCAACTGCTTCTTAAATTCATCTTCGTCGTCGTTTGTTCGAGTTTTGGTTGGCGTCGTCAAAACAGTCCATACGAGTTCGTCGTTGGTTAGTCGTTGTTCGTCGTTTCAAGCCGGTTAGTAGATTTTGAGTTTTATTTTTTGTCCGTATTTTGTTTTGATATTCTCGTATCTAAAATCGATAAATGTTCGATTCTTGTTTTGTTCATCGTTGAATTAATTTTTTAGTTTGTTCATATGTTTTGTTGATTTAATTTTCAGATTCAAATGGAACTTTGGTTAATTAGTTTTTCAGTTTATTTCATGTGCTTTTATTTATTTTTGTAAAAGAAATTGTTAGTTTAATTTTAATGTTGTTAGATTCAAGAAAAAAATTGTTAGTTTAATTCTAATGTTGTTAAATTCAAGTTGAAATTGTTAGTATGTAAAAGAATTTGTTAGCTTAATTTTATTTTAATTGGTAAAAGAAATTGTTAGTTTAATTTTAATGTTGTTGGATTCAAAAGAAAATCGTTAGTTTAATTTTAATGTTGTTAGATTCAAAAAGAAAATTGTTAGTTTAAGTCTAATGTTGTTAAATTCAAGTTGAAATTGTTAGTATGTAAAAGAATTTGTTAGCTTAATTTTAGTTTAATTTGTAAAAGAAATTGTTAGTTTAATTTTAATGTTGTTAGATTCAAATTGAAATTGTTAGTATGTAAAAGAAATTGTTAGCTTAATTTTAGTTTAATTTATAAAAGAAATTGTTAGTTTAATTTTAATATTGTTAGATTCAAATTGAAATTGTTAGTTTAAGTTTAATGTAAAAGAAATTGTTAGTTTAATTTTAGTTTAGTTTGTAAAAGAAATTGTTAGTTTAATTTTAATGTGGTTAGATTCAAGTTAAAATTCAATCAATTATTTCTTCTTCGGTTTATTTTTATTCGTTTAAAAGAATTAAGTTGGAATATAGAAATATGTTAGTTTAATCGCTTGAATCATCCGTCTTTGTTGAGTAGCTTATATTAAATTCGTGCTCATCTTTTGGTTGAAGTTCGTTCTTAATCCGGTGATTTAATGTGAAATATATGTGTTGTTAAAAATATCGTTCAGTCAAAATAGTTCCGATTGTTGATTTGTTGTTCATAGTTTAAGTTTGAATTTGTTGATTGAACCGGATTAAGGATTGGTTATAGCTGGTAATTTAATTTTAGGTTCTTAGATAATTTTGAAGTTGAACAGATTTTTGAACCGGGGCCTAACAGTAGTTTTAGGGGTAAAACGGGAATTAACCAATTACATATTAAATAATTATGGTGGGGACCGGACATAATGATAAAAGCAAAAAGGAAAAGGTGGGTAATGATGTCTTCTTTTCAAAAAGAGTTAACATGGGGCCCACTTTGACTGCTTTTCAAAAATAGGGAACACGGGGGGCCCACATTGACTACTTTTAATAAAGTAAAAGTGTGGGTAATTATAAAAGTTAAAGAGTGCACATAGTGGAAGATTTGGGTCTTGCTTTGGTATATAAGAGACTCATTTGACACTTAAAAGAGGGGAGAATTTTTTGGGAGAGATAAAAAAAAATTCAGAACTAAAGAGGAGATAAGAACATACTTTTAATCTTGAAGAAGAGGATTTCTAAAATATCTTAATACTATTTTCCGTATATTCCTGAGTGTGATTTCTGCCTACTGTTTGCTTCCGGGATTTTCAATTGGTTTCTTGAGTTAATTGTTGGTCCTTTGTTATTGCTTTATTGGGTGGTTGCTGGAATTTCTGTTCGGTTTTCAAGTCTACTACTGGGTTTTCTGACTGTTGATTGTTTGTTGTGGCCGCGCTGTTGCTACTGCTGCTGATCCTATTCTTCCTTTCTTTGTATTCAAATACCAGGTACACTACTCTGAATCATTCAACATATGTATTGAAGATGAAATGAAATGGCCGGAAGATTTAAGTTTTTTTTTAATTATAGAATATTCGCATTTTAGTTAAATATTCATTATGTGTCTCATGTTATGTAAATGGTAGAAGTATTTATTATGTGAAGTATTAATCTACGGGACTAGTGGATGGGTGTCAGTATGAACACCATAAGTATTAGTTTCGGTTTTGTTAATTTTTTAGCTTAAAATCGCATTCAAATCGTTAGTAAATATTCAATATGGGAAACCGACTTAATTTGAGGGAAGATTAGTAAACTCTAGATTTGAATTTGCAAATTTTGAAATAGAAGCAATTTGAGTTTTTTTCTATCTTTAAATTTTGTTAATAACAAAGGCCCGCAAATATTAGGCAAACATAATAGGCCAATAATTTGTAGAATCTGCAGGCTTACAAAATATTTTCGTTTTTTTATTATTATTATTTTATTTTTTTCGTCATTTATTGAAGAAAAAAAACTTGAAAAAGAAATTTGTAAAAATAAAAATAAAAATAATATTTTTTTTACAAAATATTTTCATTTTTTAAGAAAAACAAACTGAAATGATGTTTTAATGGGTGATTCAACGTTGCAAGGCTAAGAGCATTAATCCATTAGGTGCGAGTTGAGCAAGATGAGTCAACGTTTACGTTTAATAAACTTTTTAATAAGCTTTAGTAATTATGGTTAAATCTAGTTTTAAATGGTTTTGAATAACTAATTTCAATAGTTTTTTTTATAACAATGTAAGCTTTAAGTTAGCTATAATCAGGATCTTTTGATTTTTAATTATCGAACTTCGTAAATTTTATACAATTTCGAATTTTTTTATTTATTTTTAGTAAAATTCCTTTCTATTAATATTTGTCTTAATCTAGCAATTAGTATGTTATGTGTTATTATTTTTAAGCTCGTAATTAATTAGGATTTTCTTTCTTTATTTTAGAGACTAATTTTAATAGAAAAATGTAGTCGCTTTAGGATTTGTCCACTTAAAATAAATGAGATGAGCCTCGCCTAGTAAAATGTATAGATTGAGGGGCCCTCACAAATGTATGTATTAAATACTTAGAACATCGGAGTTGGCCGTCTAGAGAAATTTTACGGCCTTTCCCAAAACAACAATACGCTAGTCGTTCTAGGCGCGTCTTTAACAAATCATTTTCTTAAATATGGGTGTGCATTTATGTAACCCAAATCCAAATCTCAACGGAGTCGAAATGTGTCGATAACCATGGGTGCATTGATTGCGACGTGGTCTGAAATACGTTTTCACAATGTTGCAATTCTCCGTAAAATAATAACAATAAATAAATAATAATAAAAGCGGCTAAGGGTTAAAATTTGCACATAAGTTCATAAGTGTATCAAAAAATCAGATATTTAAGCCAAATATGACAGTTGAGCGACCGTGCTAGAACCACGGAACTTGGGAATGCCTAACACCTTCTCCCAGGTTAACAGAATTCCTTATCTGGATTTCTGGTTCGCAGACTGTTAACAGAGTCATTCTTTTCCTCGATTCAGGATTAAACCGGTGACTTGGGACACCATAAATCTCCCAAGTGGCGACTCTGAATTAAATAAATAAATCCCGTTTTGATTGTCCTATAATTGGAAAAAACTCTCTCTGCGCCCCTGCGGGTGCCGGAAAAAGGAGGTGTGACAGCTCTGGCGACTCCGCTGGGTAAATACCCAGAACCACTGGTTCAGGGTTAGAAATTCGAGCCTGTGATAAACTGTTATAATGTTGCTTTATTATCTGATATTTTCATATGATACATGCTTAATGTGCAAAATGATGTCTTGTTACCGCTTTGATATTATCTGACTGTATATATAAACTGTGTCGAACCCTTCTCTCCTCACCTCTGGGGATGTGCTTACTGGTTGAGACTCCCTATTCTGTTAGTGTCATACCCTGAAATAAAAAGAGGCTCGGACAAGTTACTAGGCCGGATGGCCTTTTGGTTCCCGGAAAGTTGCCCCTCCTCGACTCGAGTTGTCCGCTCGGGTAAGCCAGGTCTAGAACAAAAAACCCAGGTTTGAAACTTAATATAACAAAACTTTATGCCGGATCCCTAGTAGGAACGATTATTTGCATCATGTTGCATTTGACTTAGGGGACTCAACACAGGGGTTGGGTCCGTCTAGGACTAGCAACCTGAAATGAAAAGACCATCCTGATGCATCCTATTTGTGTTGTGCATTTATTTGTTCCGAACCCGCATGTTGACCGGCTTTAATCTCGGGAACGTTGGAAAATCGAAAAAAAAAGGAGAAAAAGAGAGAAATAACAAATAGGGAGTTAATTGATTCTTTTAGAAAACCGAGTGTCCAAGTACTATCAGAACTCTGCCGAATTTTTTAAAAAATATTTTACTTTTTAATTTTTTTTATTTTACCCATAATAAAAAAAATAGAGAAAAATAAAAAGCATTCAGTGTAAGAAAGAATCCTTTATTTTAGTTTGCTTTGTTTTCAAAAAAAAAACAGGAAGGAAAAATAGTGTCTTTTGCTAAAAAATGGAAAATATATTTGTTTTCAAAATTAATTGGTTTATCGGCCCGAACTACGCTGGTTTGATTCTCACTGGGTGTGAGATACGTAGGCAACCCTCATCGGTCCAACCTCCCTTTTGGTAAAAAATATCCAAAAAGTCTATTTTAATTTTCGTTATAAATAAGTCGGATGATACCGTTTTTTGCAAAAATAGCCGAATGTTCCTAAACAGGACGTCGGAAGGCTGACATTGCATAAACGGCCATCTTTGGTCATCATTTTTTATTTTTGACCAGTTGACTCTCGCAGCCTTAAATGCTTCGTTCTCGAAGTGCTAAAAGGCCGCATTTGAAAACCGAGCCCATCGTTTTGAAAAAACAAATATTGGAAAAGAATATAGATAGTTTTATTTTGAGTCAAATAAAAGTTTTTCGTTGGCATAATCACCTTAATAAATGTGCAGGATGAGCACAATACAAAACGAACCCTTTTTAATAATGACCAAGATCCCTTTTGATTTGCAATTATGATGGAATGACCTAGGCAAGGAAGGGCAAGACAAAGTAAAGAAGTATCTGAATGATCTCCCGGATTTGCTAAACATCCAGCCTCGGGGTGATATTATCAGATCATTGGTCACTTGCTGGGATTCAGCACATAATGTATTCCATTTCTCGGACTTTGAGCTCACCCCAACATTGGAAGAAATAGCGGGATACATCGGAAATGATGAAGCTCCGTTAAGGTTCAAGTACTTGATTGCACCCAGGGCCGTCACTGTACACCGGTTTTTGGATTCCCTAAAAATACCCCGAACATTTCACCATCCAGATTTTGCAAAAGGTTTCTGCAGTCTCCGCCTCATATATGCTAGATACGGCCACGTGGGCGGGTTCAATAAGCCAGACTCCAAACTATGCAGTAGAGATAACCGACAGAAGTGGGATGAACACAGGCTGGTAGCTTTTATGATAGCTTTTTTGGGTCTTATAGTATTCCCAAGGAAAGACGGAAACATTGATTTGAAAGTAGCTAGGGTCGTCACTACCTTGCTCACCCAAGATAAAAGCACTTTGGCGCCTATGATTATGGCTGACATCTTCCGGGCTCTCACTGCTTGCCGAGCCGGGGGAAACTTTTTCGAGGGATGTAACCTATTGTTTCAAATGTGGATGACCGATCATTTATGCCACCGCTCCCAGCTCTTGGGTTACAGTTCGCCCGAGAAGACTTGCATTGGAGAATTTTACACAAGAATCAAAGGGGTTAGTCTACCTGAGGGAGTCACAGCTTGGACGTCATTCTTCCGAACTCTCACTGCCAACCAAATCTAGTGGACGCTCAGATGGTTGCTTGTTGAGGAAATCCTATACATGCCGGCAACAGGGCCCCACTTTCTGTTGATGGGACTCAAAAGCATCCAACCCTATGCACCGTATCGGGTTTTGAGGAAACTTGGGAGGTATCAAGTAGTTCCGAAAGATGAAGACTTGAATACCCAGGTGGTTGAAATCAGTCCTGACGGTCGGTTCCCCGAAAAAGAAGTTCGCCAGATCTGGAGTGAGTGTCAACATTTGACTGCAAATACTTGCGTGTTGGATACGGCTAAAGGAGAAGTTTCCCCGGGGTATCACGCTTGGTTCAGAGGTGACACGTTCTGCGGGAGACCAGCTAAAAGACCTCATCTCATAGATTTTGCTGAGTCATCCCAGGAGCAATGGAACTGGTTAGCAAAGGAAAAGGGTTATCAGGCGGAGATCGGTGAGTTGAAGCAACAGGTTCAAAGTCTGAAATTCAATAACAGTGTGCGAGTTGCTGCGGATCGAGGTGAAATGAATAGATTGGCCCAAGAAAATAAAGAACTTAGGGCCCAAATCCAGAAATTGAGAATGGCTCCTGATAAACAACCAAGGAGTCGATCAGATGAGCAGTTGATAAAAGGGCTGAATAATGAAGTCAGGGAATGGCGGGATGGTTTAGAAAAATCTGAGAACATCATGGCAAAACTCAAAGCACAGTGGGGTACAAGAGCAGATAAGTGTCGCCGATACTTGAATCAATTGAAACGCGACCACGAGAAAGCTCTTGCCAACATGAAGAGAAAGGTGGCTACACTTGAGGGTAAAGCAGTTAAGCAGGTTGAGGATTTCCAAATTGAAAGCGGACACTGTTACGACTTGTTTGCCCAAATGGAGGTAGAAGTGCGGCAACTGAAAAATCTGCATATGCAGGATTCTCAAGCATTGAAAACATGCAGTGATCAGATAAAACGCCTGATTCTAGAAAAGAAGTAAGCAAGGGACAGGATTAGAGCCATTGCCCGCGCCATTTTTAGAAGATGTCGCGCTTGTGAAGACATGACCCATGCTACTTTTGTCTCAGCAGTGTTGATCTATGTGAAACGGACCATGAATGAATTAGAGCAACTCAAAAGGGACTTGGAACCTAGGCCCGTGGCGAGGCCGAACGATGCCCCGCGGGCACCCATATTTGAAGCTTTAGAGTATGCGTAGTTTGTGTCTGTATTTCTTTATATATTGTTTTTTTAGCCTATGGTTTGTCTGTCCATTATTTTGCATCAAAGTGTCTCCATAGTATTGGAACTTGTAGCTGACCTTAGTTTGCATTTGTTATTTTCTTTCTGCAAAAAGGATTTTAGTTTGTAATAGTTTGTTTTAAGTAATGAAAAATTGAAAATCTTTCTGCATGAACTACGCTTGGTCTGATTCGTGCGGGGTCACGATACGTAGGCAATCTCTATAGGATTCGACCCGTAATTAATAAAGGAAAAAGAGAGAGAAGAAGAAAAGAGAGGTAACACTCGAAAGATACATAAAATAAGCCGGAATGATGCATGCGGTCAGAGCAAAAGCATGTTAGAAATGGTTAACTGCCTAAGAACATTGCATCCCCCAACGAGCAATTACAATATCTGTTAAGACTCTAACACTGACAAGTTTGTTGTTTTTCCAATCAAATACCAGTTAGTTTGTTAGAACGTGCTAGCACAGTACCATTATCAAACAAGATCAAAAGGTCCTATACCAGAAAGCATGACTGGGTCAGACAACAGCGTTGAGTCAGAAAAGACGGCCAATCAGATGCTGAAGGAAGCCTTGGAGAAAATGGAAAAAATGAGGCTAGAAATGAATGAAATGCAGATAGCCTTAGCTAGAGCCCATAAGGGGCAGGAACTACCCGTTACTCCTACCCTCCAACCAGTAAACACGCCGGAATACCTTTCCACCGGCCCTTCAACGAGTTTCCCAAGCCATCACTACTATCAGGGAAGAGAGGCCTATGATCACCAAGCCCCACCACCCAGTCAAAACCCTCCTCCACCAAATGTTCCCGTCTTTGTAGCACCTCCCCCAGCCCCATTGCATAGATCATCTAGCAAGCCGATGTTTCAGGCTCACGACACACAATATTACCCTCCTGAACTCACATTCAAAGCACCCGAGCCACATACATATAATCCCCACTTTGAGGTCCAGGCGGAGATTGAAAAGTCGGCAAAGAGCCCAGAGCAGGATGAGGTGATGCGGAAATTTAAAAGCCTGGAGCAGTCCTTCAGGAACATACACGGGTTAGGCAACCAGGTCAGCATGGCCTACAAGGATCTATGCCTTTTCCCTGACGTCCAATTACCAGCAGGGTTCAAGATGCCCAAGTTCGATTTGTACGAAGGGCATGGCGATCCCATGGCACATCTGCGGGGTTTTTGCAGCAAAATGAGGGGAGCAGGGGGAAAAGATGAGCTACTGATAGCTTACTTTGGCCAGAGTT
Source organism: Nicotiana sylvestris (assembly GCF_000393655.2). NCBI lineage: Eukaryota > Viridiplantae > Streptophyta > Magnoliopsida > Solanales > Solanaceae > Nicotiana > Nicotiana sylvestris. The sequence goes on from NC_091068.1 coordinate 152,048,630, forward strand.
TGAGTGGGTCGGCATTGGAGTGGTACACAAGACAAGATCCGAGCAGGTGGTACACCTGGGATGACTTGGCACAGGCTTTCGCAGGATATTTCCAGTACAACCTTGAGATAGTCCCAGACTGTCTCACATTGTTAAAGCTCGAAAAGAAATCTGGGGAGAGCTTCCGGGAATTTGGTTTCCGATGGAGGGAACAGGCAGCCAGAGTTGATCCTCCGATGAGAGAGGGGGAAATGGTAGATTACTTTCTACAAACTCTAGAGCCAACTTACTTCGGTCACTTGGTTACGTCCGTTGGCAAATCCTTCAATGAAGTGGTGAAAATGGGAAGCATGATAGAAGAGGGACTTAAGTCCAATAAGATCCTAAGTTACTCGGCAATTAAGGCGACGACTCAGGCCATTCAGAGCGGCACAGAAGGTGCGCTCAGAAAGAAAAGGAGAGAAGAGGTCACGACAACAGAAGTCGGCAATTGGTCCAGATCTAGAGGTCATTCCCCTTATTACCAACCCAGACCCCATCATCTAAACTACCCACACATTCCAAATTACCCTCCACAACCCTACTACCCACCGCAAGAACAACATTTTTCCGTCCATCAAGCCCAGACATATACTCAACCTCCGGCTCGCCCGCAATGGCGCGCTCCAGCTCACCACAATACATACCCACCTCCACATAATACCTACCCACCACCACAAAACACCTATCCACCGCCAAGAGCCTACAGGAACCCCCAGGGATGGGTTTTAGGGGAAATCCGGCTTCTAGAAATGAAAGCCTGCAGAGGCAAAGAACCTTTACTGAGTTGGGAGAAACTTATACTGCCTTATTCCACAAATTGAGGTAGCTGGGTTTATTAAATCCCGTTGAGCCTAGGTTGCCAAATCCCTTACCCCAAAATATGGATCACTCGGTAAGATGTGAATATTGTTCGGGAGCTCCCGGACATGATACTAAGAAATGTTGGAGGCTGAAACATGTGATACAAGATCTTATTGATACCAACAAGATCGAGGTACAGGCACCGGAGGCACCCAACATTAACCAGAACCCATTGCCAAAGCACCCCAAAGCCCACATGATTGAGCTTCTGCACGAAGGAGGGGAGCCAAAGAAGCCCTCACAGACAGTGATGATGATCCGTGCCACTCTGAAAGAAGAATCGACCGGTGGGAAAGCAGGAGTACAAGTAAAAGGGGAGGATGTCAAACTAGTGGTGATATTAGGGAAGAATCTATCTGTCGCTACAAGGAAACCAGAACCAGCAAAGTTGGTGATAACGGGAGCATCATCTACACCCGTGGTTGTTGTGAAAAGGGTCTGTAGGGAACCGGTCATCATAAAGCCGGTAGTCCAATTGTCAGTGATTGATAGCAAGGTCGTGCCTTGGAAGTATGAAAAGGCAGTGGTGATGTACAAGGGACAACAAGTGGAGGAGGATAGTTGTGAGGCGCAGGGACTGACTCGATCAGGACGGTGTTTTGCTCCGGCGGAGTTGAGAAGACCCAACCCAGCTGCAACAAAGAAACCTGTGTCAGAAGAAGAAGCTGAGGAATTCTCAAAGAAGATGAAAGTGCAGGATTACTCCGTGGTCGAACAGTTGAAGAAAACATCGGCCCAGATCTCGCTGCTATCATTACTAATCCATTCGGAGGAACATCGTCGGGCCCTGATGAAGATACTGAATGAAGCTCATGTGCCCAACGAGATTTCTGTAAATCACCTGGAAACGATTGCCAACAAAATTTTCGAGGTGAACAGGGTAACATTTTCAGATGATGATCTGCCAGTGGAGGGCACGGAGCATAATAAAGCTCTCTACCTAACTGTCAAATGTGAAGATTCGGCAGTTACTCGGGCATTGGTGGATAACGGCTCAAGTGCCAATATTTGTCCATTATCCACCCTGAACCAGTTGAAGATCGACCACGGAAGAATCCAGAAGAATAGCATTTGCGTCCGAGGATTTGATGGAAATGGAACAGCCACCGTGGGGGATATTGTACTTGAGTTGACCATCGGTCCAGTCCAGTTTACCATGGAATTCCAGGTATTAGATGCTGCGGTATCTTATAACCTTCTGTTGGGACGACCGTGGATCCATGCAGCCAAAGCAGTGCCTCCACCTTGCATCAGATGGTCAAGTTTGAGTGGGATAGACAAGAGGTCATGTTGCACGGCGAGGACATTGCGTGCACCATGGGAGGCGCCATTGTACCCTTCATAGAGACCAATGATGACAAAGGTCCCTGGGTCTACCAGATTTTCGATGCAGTGTCGGCAAACAAGATCCCCGAGGGTGAAATCATTCAGCACCCTAGAATAGCTTCTGCCACCGTCATGATAGTGTCAGAGATGCTGAGTAACGGGTTCGTGCCAGAAAAGGTCTGGGGGCTGAACTTCAAGGTATTGTCCAACCTGTCTCTTTACCCAAGAATGTAGAGACCTTTGGGCTGGGATTCAAGCCCACATCAGCAGATGTCAGACATGCCCACAAGATGAAGAAGAAAGTTTGGGTTCTTCCCAAGCCAGTCCCGTGCCTGTCCAGATCCTTTGTTAGAGCAGGTACCAGAAAGTTGTCGGTCCCGAAAGTTCTCGGACCAATGATTGGGCCAGATGGAGATTTAGATGAGGGCTTTGAAAGGTTGTTCGCCGATGTCAACATGGTAGAAGCTGGAGAAGGTTCCAGTAGGGCGGATATACAGTTTGTGGGGCCTAGGGCCAAGATCAACAATTGGACAGCTACTCCTCTTCCTACCCGGAGGGAGTCTTGGTAGTAGGCTTTGGATTTTCTTTCTTGTTTCCTGGATTATTCCAGAGTTGTAATCCAGTTTTGATTTTTATTCAGTAAAAGTATGAAACTTTGTTATCCTGCATTTTAATAAAGAGTGAAAGTTTCCTTTTCCTATTTTGTTTTAATTTTGTTTCTTCTTCTTTTATTCAAATACAGTTCTCTTTGCACTGGTACTAACGATGTGGCATGCACAACAGATCTTCAACCCAGTCTAAATAATTAATCTGATTCTGAATTAATCGCACAAGAGATCGATTACGATGATGAATCGGAATACGAGGAGGATGATGCCTTCGAAGAGATAAATAGAGAGTTGAGCCAGTTCGAAGAGAAACCTAAGCCAAATTTGAGTGACACTGAAGCAGTCAATTTGGGGAATGTCGACAATGTCAGGGAAACCAAAATCAGCATCCACATTGAGCCTAGCATCAGTGAAGATCTAATCAAAGCACTCATAGAGTTTAAAGATGTTTTTGCGTGGTCATATGATGACATGCCGGGTTTAAGCACCAATCTAGTGGTTCACAAATTGCCCACTGACCCGGCATGCCCTCCCATCAAGCAGAAATTGAGGAAGTTCAAGACAAATATGAGTGTGAAGATTAAAGAAGAAGTAACCAAGCAGCTGCAAGCAAAGGTTATTCGGGTCACTCGATATCCTGATTGGTTAGCTAATGTGGTGCCAGTACCAAAGAAAGATGGGAAGATCAGGGTATGTGTCGACTACCGCAATCTGAACAGGGCCAGCCCAAAAGATAACTTTCCATTACCCAATATCCATATCTTGATCGATAATTACGCCGGACGAGAAATCGGATCTTTTGTGGATTGCTATGCCGGATATCATCAGATTCTGATGGATGAAGAAGATGTAGAGAAGACAGCTTTCATTATGCTATGGGGGACTTATTGCTATCGGGTAATGCCATTCGGTTTAAAGAATGCTGGGGCAACGTACATGAGAGCAATGACTATTGTGTTCCATGATATGATGCACAAAGAGATTGAGGTGTACGTTGATGATGTGATCATCAAATCCAAGCGTCAGGAAGACCACGTAGCAGACCTTAGGAAGTTTTTCCAAAGACTTCGAAGGTACGACATTAAGCTCAATCCAGCCAAATGTGTATTTGGTGTTCCATCTGGAAAGCTGTTGGGATTCATCGTCAGTCGGCGAGGCATTGAGTTGGACCCGTCAAAGATCAAATCCATCCAGGAATTGCCGCCCCCGAGGAATAAAACAGAAGTAATGAGTCTGTTGGGAAGGTTGAACTATATCAGCAGGTTCATCGCTCAGCTCACAGCGACTTGTGAACCCATTTTTCGGTTACTGAGGAAAGATGCTGCAATAGAGTGGACGACAGAATATCAGGAAGCCTTCGACCAAATCAAGGGGTATCTGTCAAACCCACCTATGTTGGTTCCACCTGAACCAGGAAGACCGTTGATTCTCTATCTAACGGTACTGGAGAATTCATTTGGGTGCGTACTGGGGAAACATGACATCACAGGAAGGAAAGAGCAAGCCATCTATTATCTCAGCAAGAAGTTTACAGTCTATGAGGTCAAGTACACTCAGCTTGAGAAGACATGTTGTGCCCTAACTTGGGTAGCACAGAAGTTCAAGCATTATCTGTCGTCGTACACCACTTACCTTATTTCACGCCTGGATCCATTGAAGTATATTTTCCAGAAGCCTATGCCCACAGGGAGATTGGCAAAATGGCAGATATTACTCACAGAGTTCGACATTGTCTATGTGACGAGGACGGCCATGAAAGCCCAAGCATTGGCTGATCACTTGGCTGAGAATCCTATTGATGAAGAATACGAGCCTTTAAGGACGTATTTTCCAGATGAAGAAGTGATGCATATAGAGGAGTTAGAACTGACTGAGGAACCAGGATAGAAGCTTTACTTTGATGGGGCTGCGAATGCGAAAGGAGTTGGAATAGGAGCGGTACTTATTTCTGAAACAGGACATCACTATCCTGTTATAGCTCGGCTACGTTTCTATTGTACCAACAACATGGCTGAATATGAGGCATGCATTTTGGGCCTACGATTGGCTGCAGACATGGATGTTCAGGACGTCTTGGTCTTGGGAGACTCGAACCTCCTAGTACATCAGATTCAGGGTGAATGGGAAACACGTGATTTAAAGCTTATACCTTATCGACAATGTTTGCACGATCTGAGAAAGCAATTTCGATCAGTGGAGTTCAGACACATCCCGAGAGTTCACAATGAGGTGGCCGATGCTTTAGCCCCTTTGGCATCGATGTTGCACCATCCAGACAAAATCCATGTTGACCCATTGCATATTCAGGTTCGTGATCAGCATGCCTACTGCAACGTGATAGAAGAAGAAATGGATGGCGAACCATGGTTTTATGATGTCAAGGAATATCTCAGGATGGGGATATATCCGGAGCAGGCAACCGGAGATCAAAAGAGAGCCATTCGACGACTGGCAAATGGATTTTTCCTCAGCGGAGGAATGTTGTACAAAAGAACCCCAGATCTGGGATTGCTGAGATGTATTGATGCGGGTCAAGCCACGATAGTGATGATAGAAGTACATGCTGGAGTTGTGGGCCCCATATGAGCGGATATGTATTGGCAAAGAAGATTCTGCGAGCGAGATATTATTGGCTCACTATGGAGCATGATTGTATCAGTTTCGTGCGAAACTGCCATCAGTGTCAAATCCACGGAGATCTGATTCATTCTCCACCAACGGAATTGCACACAATGTCAACACCATGGCCATTTGTGGCATGGGGCATGGATGTCATTGGGCCTATTGAGCCGGCAGCTTCGAACGGTCACAGGTTCATTCTGGTAACCATCGATTATTTCACTAAGTGGGTTGAAGCCAAAACTTTCAAGTCAGTAACCAAGAAGGCAGTGGTGGATTTTGTCCAATTCCCATATCATCTGTAGATTTGGGATCCCGAAAGTGATAATCACGGACAATGGTGCTAATCTTAACAGCAACTTGATGAGAGAAGTATGTGAACAGTTTAAGATTACACACCGTAATTCCACCCCGTATCGGCCCAAGGCGAATGGAGCGGTTGAGGCAGCCAACAAAAACATAAAGAAGATATTGAGGAAAATGGTTGAAGGATCCAGACAATGGCATGAAAAGCTACCATTTGCATTGTTGGGATACCGCACTACTGTTCGTACTTCAATAGGTGCAACTCCTTATTTGTTGGTATACGGAACTGAAGCAGTAATACCAGCAGAAGTTGAAATTCCATCCCTTCGAATTGTCGCTGAGGCCGGGATTAATGATGATGAATGGGTCAAAGCCCGACTAGAGCAGTTGAGCTTAATTGATGATAAAAGATTGGCAGCAGTATGCCATGGCCAATTATATCAGAAGAGAATGGCAAGAGCATACAATAAGAAGGTGCGCCCCAGGAAATTTGAAGTAGGGCAGCCGGTATTGAAACGGATCCTCCCACATCAGATTGAGGCAAAAGGCAAGTTCACCCCGAATTGGCAAGGGCCGTATGTCGTGACCAGAGTATTATCCAACGGCGCTTTATGTCTGACAGATGTCGAAGGAAGATGCATCGACATGGCTATTAATTCTGATGCAGTCAAGAGATATTACGTGTAATTCTCTTTTGTTGTTTATTTGTTTGTCTGTACTTGGTGTTTATCGGATAATGAAATGACAGAGGCAATTCTTTCTTCTATCCAAACACTGTTACCCTTGCTTTACCCCTTTGAGCCTTACTTATTCTTTCATACCCCTCTCTTGAAATCATTAACAAAAACGAAAAATAATGAAAAAAGAGAGAAAAGAAGGAAAATAATAACAAAAAAAGGGAAGTTCGCAAAAGAAAAAATAATGGAACCAAATGAACTACGTTCGGCCTGATTCCTCAAAGAGGATACGTAGGTGCCTCACGGCTCGGTCGTAATGTAACAAAAGTCAAAAATTCCCCGAGAAAAACTGGGGCAGAAGTTATGTTTAAAATTTTGAAAAAAAGAGAAGGTTTTGATTCCAAGAGTTGTAATGTTTCATCCATCAAAGTTATTTTGAATTTTTATATCCTTTCTTTTAAGTCCCACATAAAACCCATACTGATATCCCAAAAAAGACCTCCCGATCAGTATCCGAGAGGTGCCAAGACAATCAAGTTAAAGTCGAGGATAACACGTTGGTCCCCGACCGAATAAGAATCATGAGCTGAAAGAATTGATAGCCATAAGAATTCCCAGCAGAGAGAATCTTACCGGCAATACTCCAATCCCCGGCTGAGAGAAGCAAAATGAGAGAGTCTTATCGGTGAAAACCTTCACAGGCACCATAAGGCGACGTGAGCTGTGAGAACTGAGAGAGTCTTATCAGTGAAAACCCCTCAAAGGGCACTATGAGGCGACAAGATAGATTGGCGGAAGGAATCCGCATTTTCGAAGAATTGGGACACCTATTTATCCCTAGCAAGTAAGGACATCAGAAAGATTGATCGACACAAATAGACTGGGTTGATTAATCCGGAATGCACGACATGATCGTTGGAATCGGTTATACCACCCAGATAAGTTCATTTCTTTTCTTTTCTCCAACATTTGTTCAGAAAGATTTTCTCTTTTTCTATCCTTTCATTTCTTTGTTTAAAAGACTTTCTCCAGAAATTTATTTTTTAGAAAGGTCTTTCAAAGCTTACTACCAGTTGCCAAAATGGTATAATGCAAAATGAGAAGAGGACAGGCCAGAGACAAGGCAATAAGACAAAAGACGTTGGTTGCAAGGCCGAATAATATTGGTCTAAAATGGCAAGGAAAGCACGGGAAAGAACCGGAAAAACAACAAGTTGAAGAAATTGTGGGCTAAGTTCCAAGAGAATTCCCAGCAGAACTCCGACCGATTATCGACCAAAGTTCCGAGGTAGTCGGACAACGCAGAGCGGGAAGGGAGGAAAGGAAAATGCATTTTCAGCAAAATAACCCCCAGCAAGTTTCGAGAAACAGAACGGAGAAGTGATAAATGGAAAAACTATCCCCAGCAGAATGTTATCCCCAGTGAATAACATCATCCCAACAAGTTTTGGGAATGCCAAACAGGAATAAGGGAGGAACCATCCCCAGCAGGAGTGGCACGACCACTCACCATATTTTAAAACTAACAAATTTTTTTTGATTTGAAGCAGGAAAAGGAAGTCTTATTAATGGTGAAAAACATGCCACAAGGAAAAGCACCAGAACTGGGGCAGAAAATTTTCTGCCACCGTTGAAAATTTTCTCGGAGACACGAGGAAACAAATTCAAGTTATTACTTACCATTAGGCGCCCACCTGTATAACAAGGGAATACATTTCTGTCTTTTCATTTCATGTCCTCGGTCGCCCACCAGTATAATGCGGGCATACCATTCAGTTTTTCATTTCCTGTTCTAGGCGCCCACCAGTATAATGTGGGAATACATTTCTGTCTTTTCATTTCATGTCCTCGGTCGCCCACCAGTATAATGCGGGCATATCTTTCAGTTTTTCATTTCCTGTTCTAGGCGCCCACCAGTATAATGCGGGAATATATTTCTGTCTTTTCATTTCATGTCCTCGGTCGCCCACCAGTATAATGCGGGCATACCTTTCAGTTTTTCATTTCCTGTTCTAGGCGCCCACCAGTATAATGCGGGAATACATTTCTGTCTTTTCATTTCATGTCCTCGGTCGCCCACCAGTATAATGCGGGCATACCTTTCAGTTTTTCATTTCCTGTTCTAGGCGCCCACCAGTATAATGCGGGAATACATTTCTGTATTTTCATTTCATGTCCTCGGTCGCCCACCAGTATGATGCGGGCATACATTTCAGTTTTTCATTTCATGTCCTAGGCGCCCACCAGTATAATGCGGGAATACATTTCTGTCTTTTCATTTCATGTCCTCGGTCGCCCACCAGTATAATGCGGGCATACCTTTCAGTTTTTCATTTCATGTCCTAGGCGCCCACCAGTATAATGCGGGAATACATTTCTGTCTTTTCATTTCATGTTCTAGGCGCCCACCAGTATAATGCGGGAATACATTTCTGTCTTTTCATTTCATGTCCTCGGTCACCCACCAGTATAATGTGGGCATACCTTTCAGTTTTTCATTTCCTGTTCTAGGCGCCCACCAGTATAATGCGAGAATACATTTCTGTCTTTTCATTTCATGTTCTCGGTTGCCCACCAGTATAATGCGGGCATACCTTTCAGTTTTTCATTTCATGTCTAGGCGCCCACCAGTATAATGCGGGCATACATTTCATATTTTTCACTCAGGCACCCACCTGTATAACGAGAGGAATACTTTTCAGTCTTTACATTTCATGTCTCAGGCGCCCACCTGTATAATGCGGGCATACCTTTCAGTTTTTCATTTCATGTCCTAGGCGCCCACCAGTATAATGCGGGCATACATTTCATATTTTTCACTCAGGCACCCACCTGTATAACGAGAGGAATACTTTTCAGTCTTTACATTTCATGTCTCAGGCGGCCACATGTATAACGAGAGGAATACTTTTGAGTCTTATACTGTAGATTTTAAAATCAGTAACCCCACCGTAAAACAGAGGGTTACAACAGGAATCCCCAGCAGGAAACAATAAAAATCCCCAGCACCGGGAAGCAGAAGGTTGCAACAAGAGGTCCCAGCACAAACTCAAGTGCATGTGTCAAAAGGAAGAAAAGACGCATTTTGAAAGAAGTGGCATGTGAACATTAAATCATGCCCAGCATAACAAATCTGATAAAGAGGGTCGCACCCCCAGAGGAACCGCCGAAAAGCTTAATGAAGAAAGCCATATCCCCAGCGGACCAAACGAAAGGATGAAAACTGGTATTCAGAAAAGCAAAGGGCCAGTGTCATCCCCAAATTCACGGAAGAAAAGCACCGGAGGAAACACAAGCCGACAAAAAAGCAAGGCAACAAGAACAAGTTGCAGTCTAGCCTAGCTTCTTGTTTTCTTTTAAGCACGGTGTAACAAGGAGATCGGTAAGCAGTGGTAATAGCATGCAACAGCAGTAACCTTGCGGTCTCATGGTAGTTCCAGCTACCAAAACTTCCCGAACTACATTGACCTGATTCCTGTTTAGCCCAGGATATGTAGGAAACCTTTGAAGCAAAGGTTCGGTTAAATCTTTTTCAAAAAATGCTTCACACGGAGTACTCGGATGGGCAAAAATCGCTCCGCTTTATCTTTGCACGAAAACCCTTCGTGTCTTCGGGCAAAGAGGGGCAGCTGTAAGCACGTGATTTTTGCCCTATATGAGAATTACTCCCAAAAAATTCAAAATAAAATGATTTTCCTTGGTGTGCAATTTTGAGAATTTTGTGACATTTTTGGATAATTATTTGTATTTGTCTATGCATGTTTATTTGTTAAATTAATAAAAAATACAAAAATATGTCACATTTTGCATGTAGGATTTAATTATACAATTGTTATTAATTAAGTTTGTTTTACAAAAATTAAAAATTACAAAAAATAGGCATCTTTTGCATTTTTTAGCATTTAATGTCCAATTGTACAATTTTATGCTCAATTATTACCTAATTGTGTGTTCATTGTTATTGGGAGTTAATTTGCGCTTTTATAACTTAATTTAGTTCTTAATAATAATTTAAGTATTTTTATAATTTAGTTTTAGAAAAATAAAGAAAGAAAAGAGGGTAAAAATACAAAGAAAAATCGGATTGGGCCACTTCTTCAATTTCAAGCCACAGGCCCAAAAAATGGCCCAACCTTCCCTACGACCTGGTCCATCCCAAACCGGGTCGACCCAGTCCAGTACCAACAACCCAACTCCCCCTCTTCATTTTCATTTTTCATTTTTACAAAACAAAAACACAAAAGAAAAACAAAAGAAACCCAAACCCTAAAAAACCTAAAACTACCCGCCCCCCTCCCCTCTCTTCTTCTTCACTTCTACTCAAAGTAACGACCCTCCCATGGCTGCGCGTACCAGCCTCCTCCTAGCGTCGTCCCCAGCTGCGACCATGCTGCCCCCAGTTCCACCATAACACCATCGTTGCCTTTGCTTCATCGTCTTCGTCGAGCTCTAACCAACGTTGCTGCTTCTTCTTCCTCACTTCATGTTGCTGCATTTCAAGACCCAGCTGCTTCTACCTTCTGCTTCATCTTCTTCGCCGGAAATCCATCCCTTCAACAATCATCGACCTTTCTTCATCCCGAGCAGTGACCAGAAGCTTCTACTGCTGCTGCCCGTCGAGCAGCTGGTTCGAAGTCCCCCCCCCCCCGTCATCGCTGCTTCGTCGTCAACCAAGCAGGCCACGCTGCTGTGGCTGCTTTCATCTTCTTCGTACAAACAAACCAAACACACCCCAGCTGCTTCTGTTTCTGCTTCATCGCTGCTGCAGCTGCTTCTTAAATTCATCTTCGTCGTCGTTTGTTCGAGTTTTGGTTGGCGTCGTCAAAATAGTCCATACGAGTTCGTCGTTGGTTAGTCGTTGTTCGTCGTTTCAAGCCGGTTAGTAGATTTTGAGTTTTATTTTTTGTCCGTATTTTGTTTTGATATTCTCGGATCTAAAATCGATAAATGTTCGATTCTTGTTTTGTTCATCGTTGAATTAATTTTTTAGTTTGTTCATATGTTTTGTTGATTTAATTTTCAGATTCAAATGGAATTTTGGTTAATTAATTTTTCAGTTTATTTCATGTGCTTTTATTTATTTTTGTAAAAGAAATTGTTAGTTTAATTTTAATGTTGTTAGATTCAAGAAGAAAATTGTTAGTTTAATTCTAATGTTGTTAAATTCAAGTTGAAATTGTTAGTATGTAAAAGAATTTGTTAGCTTAATTTTCTTTTAATTGGTAAAAGAAATTGTTAGTTTAATTTTAATGTTGTTGGATTCAAAAGAAAATCGTTAGTTTAATTTTAATGTTGTTAGATTCAAAAAGAAAATTGTTAGTTTAAGTCTAATGTTGTTAAATTCAAGTTGAAATTGTTAGTATGTAAAAGAATTTGTTAGCTTAATTTTAGTTTAATTTGTAAAAGAAATTGTTAGTTTAATTTTAATGTTGTTAGATTCAAATTGAAATTGTTAGTATGTAAAAGAAATTGTTAGCTTAATTTTAGTTTAATTTATAAAAGAAATTATTAGTTTAATTTTAACATTGTTTGATTCAAATTGAAATTGTTAGTTTAAGTTTAATGTAAAAGAAATTGTTAGTTTAATTTTAGTTTAGTTTGTAAAAGAAATTGTTAGTTTAATTTTAATGTGGTTAGATTCAAGTTGAAATTCAATCAATTATTTCTTCTTCGGTTTATTTTTATTCGTTTAAAAGAATTAAGTTGGAATATAGAAATATGTTAGTTTAATCGCTTGAATCATTCGTCTTTTTTGAGTAGCTTAGATTAAATTCATGCTCATCTTTTGGTTGAAGTTCGTTCTTAATCCGGTGATTTAATGTGAAATATATGTGTTGTTGAAAATATCGTTCAGTCAAAATAATTCTGATTGTTGATTTGTTGTTCATAGTTTAAGTTTGAATTTGTTGATTGAACCGGATTAAGGATTGGTTATAGCTGGTAATTTAATTTTAGGTTCTTAGATAATTTTGAAGTTGAACAGATTTTTGAATCGGGGCCTAACAGTAGTTTTAGGGGTAAAATGGGAATTAACCAATTACAGATTAATTAATTATGGTGGGGACCAGACATAATGATAAAAGCAAAAAGGAAAAGGTGGGTAATGATGTCTTCTTTTCAAAAAGAGGGAACATGGGGCCCACTTTGACTGCTTTTCAAAAAGAGGGAACACATGGGGGCCCACATTGACTACTTTTACTAAAGTAAAAGTGTGGGTAATTATAAAAGTTAAAGAGTGCACATAGTGGAAGATTTGGGTCTTGCTTTGGTATATAAAAGACTCATTTGACACTTAAAAGAGGGGAGAATTTTTTGGGAGAGTTAAAAAAAAATTCAGAACTAAAGAGGAGATAAGAACATACTTTTAATCTTGAAGAAGAGGATTTCTAAAATATCTGAATACTATTTTCCGTATATTCCTGAGTGTGATTTCTGCCTACTGTTTGCTTCCGGGATTTTCAATTGGTTTTTTGAGTTAATTGTTGCTCCTTTGTTATTGCTTTATTGGGTGGTTGCTGGAATTTCTGTTCGATTTTCAAGTCTACTACTGGGTTTTCTGACTGTTAATTGTTTGTTGTGGCCGCGCTGTTTCTACTGCTGTTGATCCTATTCTTCCTTTCTTTGTATTCAAATACCAAGTACACTACTCAGAATCATTCAACATATGTATTGAAGATGAAATGAAATGGCCGGAAGATTTAAGTTTTTTTTTAATTATAGAATATTCGCATTTTAGTTAAATATTCATTATGTGCCTCATATATGTAAATGGTAGAAGTATTTATTATGTGAAGTATTAAACTGCGGGACTAGTGGATGGGTGTCAGTATGAACACCATAAGTATTAGTTTCGATTTTGTTAATTGTTTTAGCTTAAAATCGCATTCAAATCGTTAGTAAATACTCAATACGGGAAACCGACTTAATTTGAGGGAAGATTAGTAAACTCTAGATTTGAATTTGCAAATTTTGAAATAGAAGCAATTTGAGTTTTTTCCTATCTTTAAATTTTGTTTATAACAAAGGCCCGCAAATATTAGGCAAACATAATAGGCCAATAATTTTGTAGAATCTGCAGGCTTACAAAATATTTTTGTTTTTTTATTATTATTATTTTATTTTTTTCGTCATTTATTGAAAAAAAAAAACTTGAAAAAGAAATTTGTAAAAATAAAAAAAAAATATTTTTTTTACAAAATATTTTCATTTTTTAAGAAAAAAAAACTGAAATGATGTTTTAATGGGTGATTCAACGTTGCAAGGCTAAGAGCATTAATCCATTAGGTGCGAGTTGAGCAAGATGAGTCAACGTTTACGTTTAATAAACTTTTTAATAAGCTTTAGTAATTATGGTTAAATCTAGTTTTAAATGGTTTTGAATAACTAATTTCAATAGTTTTTTTTATAACAATGTAAGCTTTAAGTTAGCTATAATCAGGATCTTTTGATTTTTAATTGTCGAACTTCGTAAATTTTTTACAATTTCGAATTTTTTTATTTATTTTTAGTAAAATTCCTTTCTATTAATATTTGTCTTAATCTAGCAATTAGTATGTTATGTGTTATTATTTTTAAGCTCGTAATTAATTAGGATTTTCTTTCTTTATTTTAGAGACTAATTTTAATAGAAAAATGTAGTCGCTTTAGGATTTGTCCACTTAAAATAAATGAGATGAGCCTCGCCTAGTAAAATGTATAGATTGCGGGGCCCTCACAAATGTATGCATTAAATACTTAGAACATCGGAGTTGGCCGTCTAGAGAAATTTTACGGCCTTTCCCAAAACAACAATACGCTAGTCGTTCTAGGCGCGTCTTTAACAAATCATTTTCTTAAATATGGGTGTGCATTTATGTAACCCAAATCCAAATCTCAACGGAGTCGAAATGTGTCGATAACCATGGGTGCATTGATTGCGACGTGGTCTGAAATACGTTTTCACAATGTTGCAATTCTCCGTAAAATAATAACAATAAATAAATAATAATAAAAGCGGCTAAGGGTTAAAATTTGCACATAAGTTCATAAGTGTATCAAAAAATCAGATATTTAAGCCAAATATGACAGTTGAGCGACCGTGCTAGAACCACGGAACTTGGGAATGCCTAACACCTTCTCCCAGGTTAACAGAATTCCTTATCTGGATTTCTGGTTCGCAGACTGTTAACAGAGTCATTCTTTTCCTCGATTCAGGATTAAACCGGTGACTTGGGACACCATAAATCTCCCAAGTGGCGACTCTGAATTAAATAAATAAATCCCGTTTCGATTGTCCTTTAATTGGAAAAAACTCCCTCTGCGCCCCTGCGGGTGCCGGAAAAAGGAGGTGTGACACCAGAGATTTCGAAACAGTTAGCTCGTTAGAACGTTCTGGCAGATTACCATTACCATACAAGATCTAAAGGGCCCATTCCGAATAGTATGTCTGGTTCGGACAAAAGTATTGAGGAGGAAAAGACGGAAATGCAAATGATGAAGGAGGAAGTAGACAGGCTGAGACAAGAGATAGCTGGGATGCACTTAGCCTGGGCTAGGGGACAAACATCACCAACACTTCCCCCTACTCCTACCCTCTCACCGGCTCGGACTTCGGAACACCCTTCCACTGGTCCATCAACAAGCTTCCTCATTTCCCAATACTATCAGGGGGAAACTTCCTATAATCCCCAAGCTCCACCACCCAAACAAAACCCTCCTCCACTAATTGTTCCTGTTTTCATGGCACCTCTACCCGCCACGCTGCAAAGATCAGCCGATGAACCAGTGTTTCAGGTTCACGACAACCAATACTATCCTCCTGAACTCACCTTCAAAGCACCCGAGCCATACACTTACACCCTCACCTTCAGCTCCCGGTAGAAACTGAGAGGCTGGCTAAGAGTCCGGAGCAGGACGAAGTGCTTCGTAAAGTGAAAAGCCTGGAGCAATCCTTCAGGAATATCCATGGGTTAGGAAACCAAGTCAGTGTGGCCTACAAAGATCTGTGTCCATTCCCCGATGTTCAATTGCCGGCAGGTTTTAAGATGCCAAAGTTCGATCTATATGAGGGACATGGTGATCCCATGGCACATCTGCGAGGTTTCTGTAGTAAGATGAGAGGGGCAGGTGGAAAGGATGAGCTGCTGATAGCTTATTTTGGTCAAAGTTTAAGTGGGTCCGCACTGGAATGGTACACGAGGCAGGATCCTAGCAGGTGGTATACCTGGGACGATCTAGTACAAGCATTTGCAGGTCACTTCCAGTATAACCTTGAGATCGTCCCTGACCGTCTCAAACTATTGAAACTTGAGAAAAATCCTGGAGAGAGCTTCAGGGAATTCGGATTCCGTTGGAGAGAACAAGCATCAAGAATCAATCCACCAATGAGGGAAAGTGAAATAGTGGACTACTTCTTACAAACTTTGGAGCCAACTTACTTCGGTCACCTGGTGACGTCAGTTGGTAAATCTTTCAACGAAGTAATAAAAATGGGCAGTATGGTTGAAGAGGGACTCAGGTCCAATAAGATAATGAGCTATTCGGAAATCGAGGCCACAACTCAGGCTATTCAAAGAGGCACATCAGGTGCGCTTGGAAAGAAAAAAAGAGAAGATGTCGCAACAGTCGAGGCAGGTACTTGGTCCAGATTCGTAGGTTCCCCCCCTCACTACCAGCCCAGACCCCATCACTCAAATTACCCACACATGCCATATGGCCTTCCACAACCCTACTACCCACCATCAGAGCCATTTTTTTCCGCCCATCACACCCAAACCTGTCCTCGAGCTCCACATAATCCACCTCAGTATTATCCTCCGAACAATGTCCGGTCATGTGTCCAACCATCAGGTCACTCCCTATGGCGAGCACCAGCACCACATAATGCATTATTGCCTTCACAACATTTTCGATCACCCAACGACCCTAGAAAACAAGGGCAGGGAGGGGAACAAAGGCAAAGAAATAGTTTCACGCCAATTGGGGAGTCCTACACAAGCTTGTTTGAAAAGTTAAAGCATTCTGGCTTGATTAAGCCGCTCCTCGGCTATACTCCAGACCCATATGCAAAAGGCTTTGATCCTACTGTACGATGCATGTACCACTCTAATGTCCAAGGGCATAGCATTGAAGATTGTCGTTCTTTGAAAAGGGAAATAGAAAGAATGATTCAAGAAAGGGTAATTGTGATCAATGACAGTGACAAGGAGCATGCGAATCCTCTTGGGAATTTGCGGACTGAAGTTAATGATATTGAAGTTGTTAATGGTTTTGGCAATATTGATGGGGAATCCAGTGGCTAAGATGCCGAGCTTGGCAATTGGAAAGACGCTCCTTTCTTGGTTGGTCAGGGAGGAGTTTTGGTGGTTCATTTTGTTATCATATCTGTTGTCCGGGTTATTTGCAGGGTTGTAATCCAGACATTGTCTTGTGTCAAACCCTCTTATCCTTCCATT
The DNA here is from genome assembly GCF_000393655.2 of Nicotiana sylvestris. Classification (NCBI taxonomy): domain Eukaryota; kingdom Viridiplantae; phylum Streptophyta; class Magnoliopsida; order Solanales; family Solanaceae; genus Nicotiana; species Nicotiana sylvestris. The sequence continues at coordinate 152,065,481 of NC_091068.1, forward strand.
TTGTCATAGTGGTTTGTTTAGTGTTGTCTAGGATTGTTTTAGGTTTTGTTCCAAGGTTGTACCCCAGTTGTTTTGCTTGTTTCGTTATACGAACCGTTTCACCGCTTGTCTAATACAAATTCTGGTCTTTTGTTACCTCCAGTCATCTTCTTTGTTTAGTTCTTTTTATCTTTTTGTTTTGTCCTTGTTCAAACGCCAATTCTAGTGACATGACATGCACGCACAGTTTGGTCCTAATTAAGAGTTAATTATAAAGTCATTGGGGGATGATCAGGACACTTAAGGGAAATAGGAATAGTTTGAGATCCTTTGAAGCCCGAGCCACGTGAAACTGGGGCAAGTAAAACATAAAGAAAACCCATAAAAGCAAGTTAGCCATATTGACAAGGGGGCCGTTCATGATAACGAAAGTTAGAGTATTGCCCAACAGTGCTTTAAAAATGACAAATGAAAAGGCGAATGTGTGGATATGGTTATCAAATCCGGCACAATCAGAAGATGTGGCGAATGTTTAATGGTGTTGTTTGTGCTTGGCATGTTTTGAAAATTGGAATGACGAAGGCATTTTATTCTTCTATCTAAACACTTTATCCTTCATTAACCCTTTGAGCCTTATTGGTTTTCTTTCATACCCCTCGTTCGGAATCAGTAGCAAAGATTAGAAAACACAAGCATGAAAAAGAAAAAGAAAAAGGAAAATAAAACAACAGAAAACAACAAAACAACAAAAGAGAAAGGAGAAATGAGAAATGAGAAAGAAAAGAAAAGAAAGTAATAAATAAGTGAAAAGGAAAACAAAACAAAACAAAAAAAAGAGGAACTGGGAACTACGTTTGACCTGATTCCTCAAAGAGGATACATAAGCGTTTCACGGCTCGGTCATAGTGTAACAAAAGGAAAAAAAATAAAAAATCCCCAAGCAGAAACTGGGGCAGAAGTTGTGTTCGATGTAAAGAAATCTGGTTCCGAAGGTTGTAAATTTTGAACCCAAATTGATTCGTTTGAGCCGCTAATACCCTTTCTTTCTAGCCTTATCCAAAACCTCACGTTACGGTCCAAAGAAAGACCTTTTGACCAGTCTTTGAAAGATGCCAAGTCATGCAAATGGAAGTCGAGAATAACACTCTGATCCCCGACAGAAAAGTAATAAAATGAGAGATTCTTATCGGTGAAAACCTTTACGGGCACCTTGAGGCGGCTATAAGTTGAGAGAAAAACCAAAATGAGAGAGGCTTGATAGTGAAAACCCTTCGGGCACTACAAGTCAAATAAAGATTGAGAATCATACAAGAAAGTACCAGATGAAGATTGTGAAAGGCGATTAACAACGGAGGATAGGCCATGTGTGCATGTCATGGCCAATAGAGTTGGTATCCATATCTGATAGGTTTACGTTGTAGTTTTCTTGTTAGGAGTCATCTTTTTCTTTTACCTTTTACTCTTTTCTTGTACCTTTGTCATTTCCTCTTCTTGAGTCTCTTAGGTCAGAACAAGCGAGAAATGATTTCAAAATTGCCATCAGTTTTCCAATTATGCAAGACGAGATCTGACTAGTACGTCAAAGTGGTATAAGTCAGGAAAGAACAAACGCAATGAGTTGGTAATAGTCAACGTGCTTTGAGGTTCGCGCAAAATACCCAAGATGGGTCCATATCAATTCAGGGACAGTGCAACAAAAAGAGGGCCAGAGGGATTGAACCGAGGGTATATTCGATGATGAGATTGATAAAAGGATGGACCAGTGTCAAGAAGGATATCCCCAGCAGAAATCGAGGGTTATAAGGCCAAGTCCAGCGGAAAATCAAGAAAGAACAACGCGTAAAGCAATGGACATAATTGGAAGATTCATAGGAGACTCAAAGGTTGGGGAAATGCCAGTTCACGGACAGTACCGCAAAAGAAGATATTGGGACTGCACCGAGAAAAGGTATTTTCAGTAACATAGACGATGGAAGGAGTGGTTAATCAATGAACGAACATGCAAGATCTTCAAGTGAAATCGGCTGTCATGAAAATACATAATGTCAGATAAGGAGACTAGGAAAATGGTTAAGAGGTTTGTGAATAAGGAATCGTCAAGAAGGTCGGAAGGTATCAGCCAAACTTCAAGATGGTCAGACAACGCATAGATGGAGAATGGTTGATGGCATCCCCAGCAGAAGTATCACAACCAACCACCACATTTTAAACTGACCAAATTTTCTTTGATTTGAAGCAGGGAGAGGGAATGTTACTGACGACGGGAAGATGCGCCACAAGAAAGATTGTCAAACTGGGACAGAAAATTTTCGTTCATTTTGAAAATTTTCGAGAAGTCTAACACAAGTTGGGTGGAAAGCGGTATCCCCAGCAGTTTCTTCGGGAGAAGGCAAAACAAGTTTTGAAGAAAGAAATGTCAGGAGGAAGATAACACGAGTTTTAAGGGAGGTAGTCTTCGAAGGAAGAAGATAACAAAACAATAATAATAATAATAATAATAATAATAATAATAATAATAATAACAAAAATAATAATAAAGAAAGAAAATTTTTTAAGAGAAAAGAGAAAAGATAAAAAAAAGAAGACCAGTTTTGCAAAAGGAAACGGTTTGCAGAGGAATGAAATATCAGTCTTAAGGGAAGTAGTCTTTAAAGGAGTAAGATAACATATTTTTGAAAAATGTTATCCCCAGCAGTTCACATAAAAGACAGTACGAGTTTTGAGGGAAATAGTTTTGAAGAAAGATAATTCAAGTTAGAAGGAAAATGATTGATAGCATCCCCAGCAGGAGTATCGCAACCAACCACCATGTTTAAACTCACAAGTTTTCTTTGTTTGAAACAGGGATGGAATCTATGTTCATATCAAAGCTTGGAAGGTTGAAATTTTCAGGTGTAATGCCCCAATTCTGCTTACGCAAAAGGCTATTGAGAAGATCACACCTCACCACTAGGAAAAGCATTTCCTAGTCTGGGTCTTTCGGGTTATAATTTTGCTTTAGGAGATGCACTTCCTCCTAAGTTTATTTTTTACCCATAGGAGACGCACTTCCTCCTAAGTTTATTTTTACCCATAGGAGACGCACTTCCTCCTAAGTTTATTTTTACCCATAGGAGATGCACTTGCTCCTAAGTTTATTTTACTCATAGGAGACGCACTTCCTCCTAAGTTTATTTTTACCCATAGGAGATGCACTTCCTACTAAGTTTATTTTTACCCATAGGAGATGCACTTTCTCCTAAGTTTATTTTTACCCATAGGAGACGCACTTCCTCCTACGTATTTTACCCATAGGAAACGCACTTCCTACTAAGTTTATTTTTACCTATAGGAGATGCACTTCCTCCTAAGTTTATTTTTACCCATAGGAGACGCACTTCCTCCTAAGTTTATTTTTACCCATAGGAGACGCACTTCCTAAATCAATAGTTCAGTCATAGGAGACGCACTTCCAGGTTGAATCATTGAAGTTTTACCCCTAGGAGATGCACTTCGTAGTCTGGGTCGTTCAGGTTATATTTCTGCTTTAGGAGACGCACTTCCTAAATTGACATTTTCTCCTAGGAGACGCACTTCCTAATCTAGTTCGTTTAAGTTCATTTATAGGAGACACACTTCCTAGTTTGAATCATTGAAGTTTTACCCCTAGGAGACGCACTTCGTAGTCTGGGTCGTTCAGGTTATATTTCTGCTTTAGGAGACGCACTTCCTAAATTGAGATTTTCTCCTAAGAGACGCACTTCCTAGTCTGGTTCATTTAAGTTCATTTGTAGGAGATGCACTTTCTAGTTTGAATCATTGAAGTTTCACCCCTAGTAGACGCACTTCCTAGACTGGGTCTTTCGGGTTACATTTTTTCTTTAGGAGACGCACTTCCTAAAATGAGATTTTCTCCTAGGAGACGCACTTCCTAGTCTGGTTCATTTAAGTTCGTTCGTAGGAGACGCACTTACTAGTTTGAATCATTGAAGTTTCACCCCTGGGAGATGCACTTCCTAGTCTGGGTCTTTCGGGTTATATTTTTGCTTTAGAAGACGCACTTCCTAAAATGAGATTTTACCACTAGGAGACACACTTCCTGATTTTGGTTCATACAAGTTTTACTCGTAGGAGACGCACTTCCTAGTTTGGTTCATTCAGGTTTTATTTTTAGCAAACGCATTTGCTCGTCAAAGTTTTGGGTTTTACTCATAGGAGACGCACATCCTGGCCTAGTCGTTAGTTTACTCTCACCATTGCATATAGTATAAGTGGTTTACAATATTGCTAACAATTCACAAATCTTTCTAGTGCAAACTAGGGCAGAAAATTTCCTTTGTTTTGTCTATTTTGTAGCGGTAAGGAGCCCCCCCTAAAGAACAAAATGGCGATTTATTTTTCAAAGTTGTTATTGAGGTCAGGATCCCCCCCCTAAAGAACAGAATGGCGATTTATTTTTCGAAGTTGTTGAAGTCTCGCTCGCCTGAAGAAAGGAATGGCGATTTATTTTCGAAGTTGTTGTTGAGGTCAGGAGCCCCCTCTGAAGAACAGAATGGCAATTTATTTTTCAAAGTTGTTGAAATCTCGCCCGCCTGAAGAAAGGAATGGCGATTTATTTTCAAAGTTGTTGTTGAGGTCAGGAGCCCCCCCCCCCGAAAGAACAGAATGGCGATTTATTTTTCAAAGTTGTTATTGAGGTCAGGAGCCCTCCCTGAAGAACAGAATGGCGATTTATTTTTGAAGTTGTTGAGGTCAGGAGCCCCCCTGACTAACGGAATGGCGCTTTATTTTCAAAGTTGTTGGTTAAGGTTGGGAGCCCGCCCATATAACAGAGGAATACATTTCAGTCTTTACATTTTAAGTTGAAGAAGTTGGGAACTCGCCCATATAACAGAGGAATACCTGGAAGTTTGAAGTCAGTAAAATAGAGGGTTACAAAAAAACCCAATGGAAATCAGAAGGAAGACCACAAGTCGAGCCAGAAGTAAAGAAACAGCAGAGAGGAATACAACTGAAATCCCCAGCGGGAAACAACAAAAATTCCCAGCAGAGGAAGGAAGTTCAAGATTCGATGGAAAAATAATGCGAAGCTCCCGAGAAGGACATAAGCAGTTCGAGATCGGCAGTCAAGGGAAAATACAAGACAAGAAATACCAGAGGAGTCACCGAGACATCGAAGCAACAAGAGATACAATAGCACGACTGAAGATCTAGATAAGATTTTGTAATTCATAGACTATAGTTTAGTCTAGCTTCTTGTTTTCTTTCAGCATGGTGTAATAAGGTGGTCGGCAAGCAGTAATAACAGCATGCAACAGCAGTAACATTGCAGTCTCATGGTAGTCCCAGCTACCAAAACTTCCCGAACTACATTAACATGATTCCCTTCTAGCCAGGGATATGTAGGAAACTTTTGAAGCAAAGGTTCGATTAAATCTTTCAAAAAAAAATTATTTCACACGGAGTACTCGGATGGGCAAAAATCTCTCACTTTATCTTTGCACGAAAACTCTTCGTGTTTTCGGACAAAGAGGGGCAGTTGTAAGCACGTGATTTTTGCCCTTTGTGAGAAATACTCCCAAAAATTCAAAATAAAACAATTTTTCTCTGTGTGCAATTTTGAGAATTTTCGTGGCATTTTTTGGATAATTATTTGTATTTGTCCGTGCATGTTTATTTGTTAAATTGATTAAAAAAATACAAAAATATGTCGCATTTGCATTTAGGATTTAATTCTACAATAGGAGCAATTAAGTTTGTTTTACAAGAACAAAAAAATCATAAAAAAATATGTACGTTGCATTTTTAGCATTAAATATCCAAATTGTGTGATTTTATCGTAACTACTATCTAATTGTGTGTTAATTGTTATTAAGAGTTAATTTGCACTTTATAAATTAATGTAGTTCTATAGGATAATTTAGGATTTTTAGAATTTAGTTTTAGTTTAAGAAAAAATAAAAGAAGAAAAAAAAGAAGCATTGGAAATAAGAAGAAAATCGGATTGAGCCACCTTTTAAATTAAATCAACCAGGCCCAAACCAAATAACCCCACCGGGTCAACCCGACCCAGTCCGCCCCAAAACCCATATGAATCCCAACCCCCCATTTTCATTTTTCATTTTTCCCAACCCCAAAACCCTAAAAAAGAGCTGCCCGCCCCCTCTCCTCTCCTTCTCCAAACGACCCCTCCACCTCAAGCTCCCATGGCTACCTTTTCTGCTTCGCCTTCGTCTTTGTCGGAGCAGCTAGCTCCTCCACGTCCAGCAGCCCACGACCATGTCCCTCTCGAAACCAACCGACTCCCATGGCTTCCCTTCTGCATCTGCTTCACCTCACATCCGGCGACCACCCTCCAAATGACCCCTCCAGCATCGCCCAACCAGCACCATTCCAGTCCAGCCGTTCGAGCCAGCTCCGATCATCTTCTTCCTCGTTCCACCTGAAACAGCCCGTCACACTGCCAAACTCCATCGCCAAACCCTTCGACCTCACTCCAGTAGCGTCGAACCACCCATCAGCGTCCAACGACCTCCCTCACGTCCTTCAGTCCGTCATTCTGCCATGACCAGCCACCAACAGCCAACTGTTGTTTCCCCGTCGTCTCTGAGCTTTGCTATCATCGTCGCCTCCATCGCCGAAAAAACCAACAATGACCACCATCTCTTCTGCTACGTCCAGCCATGAACGACTACCCAACGTCCAACTTCATCCGCGAACGTCGGCAACCAGTGACCCTATCATTCTGCTTCCAACTCCATCTCCAGGCAGTATGTCGAGGTCATGCATTCGAGGCCATGCTCGGTCATACGTCGAGGCGGTACATCGAGGTTCCGTTCGAACCCGGACTTCAAACTAGTAGGTTTCCGTTCTCTTTTCTTTTAGTTTTCCATTCAGTGAATTCATCTTCCGCTCTTTTTCTTCTTTCTATGATTGTGTTTGTGTTCCGATGGGTTGGTTTGAATTCGAACCCACGTCTTTGTTTGTATTAAAGATAATTCCTGTTCATTTTGTTTGAAGTTCGTTAGTTTTTCATCAAGTGATTTAATGTGAGTGTTTATGTGTTGGTTTTTAGTTTTTGATTTAGTATGAATCATTCATCTCGGTTATGATGTTGTTTGATTTAGTTTGAGTTCAACTAATGTTGAGTTTAGTGATTTAAATCTACTTGTTTGTCCTGTTAAGTTTGTTTGTTAATTGGATCGTTGAGTAGGTGAATTGGTTATAACTGATATGGTTTTGGTACAGATTGAAAGGGATGGGGGTAGAATGATAAATTACAGTATTTTCAGGGGTAGAATGGCAATTTCAGCAGTTTCAGGGGCATTTTTGGGATTTTAAGTTTTAGTAATTGATTAATTTGAGTGTTATGTCCACTAAGCGCTAATATATTAAAATAATACATAAAATAATACGTAGTGAGAGACAAGACATAATGGTGGGAATTAATACATTGTTTAATACATGGTGGGGGACAAGACATATGGTAGTGGACAATAATGCATTGTTTAATATAGTGGATGGCAAGACATATGGTGGTGGAAATTAATGTATTTGTTTAATATAGTGGGAGACAAAGTATGCAGTAGTGGGGAACAAGACATGCAAGTGTGGGGAGAATATTTCGGATTAGTTTAAGTCTTTCAAGGAAAGAGTTTTGTTATAAATAGGGTCATTTCAAGACCAAGAGGGGGATTCTGGAAATCTGGGGAGGAAGCTTCTGAAAATCTTAAGAGAGTGCTGGAGAGTTTGAAAAGAGAAACAAGAACAAAGTAGGAGACGAGTTTAGTTTTGGGTTTAATACACGCGTGGTTGAGTCTGTTTGTGGTGATGTTGGTAGTTGTTGTTTAGTCTTTTACAAACTTTTGGGGTTGTTCTATTGAGTTTGTTTGGGATTTCTTCAAATTTTCTCGGGCCTCGAATTCGGTTCAAATTGCTGTTGTTGGGTTGTTGTTGCGTTGCTGTGTTATTACTATTGTTGACTCCTCCTTCTCTTCTTCTTGTATTGCCATTTCCAGGTACATGTCCTGAATCTCAAACCATGTAGATGTCCAGTTGGAATGAAATGAAAAAAAATGGAAATATAACTTCATTGAAAGCTTTAGTTCTTGCCGTATTTTATCATAATTGATTGTAGTAGTTTGGACTGTAATTAAAATTGTTTTACAACGATTTAGATTGGTTTGGACTGTTGAACTCATGGACTGTTCGGGACATTTGATAGTTTGTTAATACATGTGGTAATTTAATTTCATTTAGTGTAGTTAAGTTTTAAAAATCAGAAGTTATTCAAAACATAAAGCGATCTTGTGATTCACAGTCCTCACTCGTCCTAATAATTGGCAGTGAAATCCTGGAGTCATATTGTTTTGTACTTAGTAATGGTAATTGTGAGTTAGTTTAAAACTGGAAGTGTAATTTGAATGTTGGATTTTCTTATCACTAATTAGCCTAGAATAGTTTGTTGATTAACTCTGTTAAAGGAAATAAGTTTGGAAATTGATTCTGGACTTGCATTTTTAGTTGATAATTGGATATTTGAATGATTGTGGATAATTAGTTAAGGTTAATTGCAACATGAGTTAGGAAGTATTATTAACTAGGATTCCTCCCTTTATTTTAGAAACAAACTTAATAGAAATGTAGTCACTTTAGGATTGCCCTTTAAAAATAAATGAGACGAGCCTCGCCAAATAAAACGCAAGCTACGGGGCCCTCAATAAATGGTTAATAACTAATTGAACTTCGGACAGGCCGTTTTAGCAAGATTTCACGGCTTTCTCAAAAAATAATAATGCGCTAGTCGCTTTAGGCGCGCCTTTAATAATTTACTTTCTTAAACGCGGGTGTACATTGATGTGACCCAAATCCAAATCTCAACGGAGTCGAAGTGAGTTGACGATCACGGGTACATTGGTTGTGACGTGGTTTGAGATACATTTTCACAACGTTGCAATTCTCTGTAAAATAATAATAATAATAATAAAAACGGTAAAGAGTTAAAATCTGCACATAAGTTCATATTTGTATAAAATCAGATAATCAAGCCGAATATGATAGTTGAGCGACCGTGCTAGAACCACGGAACTCGGGAATGCCTAACACCTTCTCCCGGGTTAACATAATTCCTTATCCGGATTTCTGGTGCGCAGACTGTTAAACAGAGTCATTCTTTTCCTCGATTCGAGATTCAACCGGTGACTTGGGACACCATAAATCTCCCAAGTGGCGACTCTGAAATAAATAAATAAATCTCGTTTCGATTGTCCTTTAATTGGAAAAATTCCCCTCTGCGCCCCTATGTGGCGGCGCGGGTGAAAAAGGAGGTGTGACAACAACTAAGGGAAGAGGTAGCTCGTTTATTCAACGAGGGTCACCTTCGAGAATTCTTAAGTGATAGGGCCAAGAATCACTTCAAAAACAGGGATTCAAACAGGCAAAACGAACAAGAAGAGCCACAGTATGTGATTCATATGATTTTTGGAGGGGTGGATATTCCTCAAGGACCGGTATTCAAATGCACCAAGGTGACGATCACAAGGGAAAAGCAAACCCGAGACTACTTACCGAAAGAAACCTTGTCTTTCAACAACGAGGATGCAGAAGGGATCAAACAGCCTCACAACGACGCACTAGTAATATCTATCCTTATGAATAAAATTCAAGTTAAATGTGTCTTGATTGATACGGGTAGCTCAGCAAACATTATCCAATCGAGGGTTGTAGAACAACTCAGTCTCAAAGATCAAATCGTGTCAGCAGCTCGAGTACTTAAGGGCTTCAACATGGTAAGCGAAACCACCAAAGGGGAAATCATTTTGCTAGTGAATGTGGCCGGGACTATCCAGGAAATGAAGTTCCACGTGATCGAAGGTGATATGAGGTAGAACACGCTGCTCGGAAGGCCTTGGATTCATAACATGAGAGCAGTGCCCTTGACACTTCATCAAGTCTTGAAATTCCCAACATTAAAAGGGATCAAAACAATGTACGGTGAACAACCTGCCGCCAAAGAAATGTTTGCAATCAATGATGTAGTACCAGTATCAGTGCTTTCATCGACAAAGGGAACAGAGTCGAAGGGAAAGCAAGAAGTCAAATAGCAACCACAGTCACCGGCCTCGGCCCGATCAGAGGAGCAAGAAATTTTCGAGGATGATGATTATATGATACCTCGAACCTTCATAATCCCTGATGATTCTGATGCAATGAAGTCAACAGTCGAAGAGCTAGAACAGATCGTACTGATCGAGCACCTGCTGATCGAAAGGAATACCTGGGCACGAGGTTAACTCCCAAGCTCAGGAAAAAAACTCGTTTATTTCCTTTTAAATAACATGGATTGTTTTGCTTGGTCCCACCTATATATGACAGGGATCCCACTGGAGATCACTACACACCGACTGAGCTTGGACCCAAAGTTTCGCCCGGTAAAATAAAAGAGAAGGCCCCAGTCCGAGGTAAAACATGCATTCATTAAGGACGAGGTAACAAAACTTCTCAATATAGGATCCATTTATGAGGTAAAATATCCTGAATGGTTAGCAAACGTAGTTGTAGTCCCTAAAAAGGGAAACAAGCTTAGAATGTGTGTAGACTATAAGGATCTAAACAAGGCATGCCTTAAAGATTCCTTCCATTTGCCGAATATCGATCGCATGATCGATGCCACAGCCGGCCATGATATCCTTAGTTTTCTCCATGCCTACTTCGGGTACAATCAGATACAAATGAACCCGGAGGATCAGGAAAAGACTTCATTCATCGCTAAATATGGCACCTATTTCTATAATATAATGTCGTTCGGACTAAAAAATGTTGGTGCCTCTTACCAACGCCTAGTAAATTGAATTTTTGAAGAAATGGGTAAATCAATGGAGGTTTATATTGATGATATGCTAGTTAAGTCCCTGAGAACAGAGGACCATTTGAAACATTTGCAAGAGACCTTCAACATACTGAGAAAGTACAACATGAAGCTTAACCCAGAGAAATGTGCATTTGGGGTCGATTCGGGCAAGATCCTTGGCTTTATGATATCAAATCGGGGAATCAAAATCAACCCCGATAAAATCAAGGCAATCAAAAACATCACAGTTGGTGACAATGTCAAAGTTGTACAAAGGTTAGCAAGACGCATAGCCGTCCTGGGTCGATTTATTTCAAGGTCCTCAGACAGGAGCCACTGGTTCTTCTCACTACTTAAGACAAAGAGCAATTTCGCATGGACCCCGGAATGTCAACAGGCCTTGGAGGAACTCAAACGATACCTGTCGAGCCCGCCATTGCTTCACACCCCAAAGGTGGACGAGCAACTTTACTTATACTTAGCGGTCTCGGAGATAGCGGTAAGTGGGGTCTTAGCTCGAGAAGAGCAAGGTACGCAATTTCCTGTTTATTATGCTAGTCGGACCCTAGGTGAAGCCGAGACCCGATACCCACACTTAGGAAAATTAGCGCTTGCTTTAATAAGCGCCTCTAGGAAATTAAAACCATATTTTCCATGTCACCCAATTTCTGTTGTAACCACTTACCCCTTTCGCAACATTTTGTACAAGCCCAAACTTTCGGGCCAATTAGCCAAATGGGCTGTCGAGATCAGCGGGTACGATATCGAGTATCAACCCCAAACAGCCATTAAGCTCAAATCTTGGCAGATTTTGTGGCCGACTTCACGCCAGCCCTCGTACCCGTGGTCGAAAAGGAACTATTGTTAAAATTAGGTACATCATCGGGGGAATGGACCCTCTTCATAAACGACGCTTCGAACATGAAGGGGTCCGGGCTGGGCATCATTTTGAAGCCACCCACAGGTAATACAATTAGACAATCTATCAAAACTTCGAAATTAACTAACAATGAGGCTGAGTATGAGGCCATGATTGCAGGTCTCGATCTAGCTAAGAGCTTGGGAGCAGAGATCATCGAGGTCAAGTGCGACACCCAACTTGTGGTAACTTAAGTCAATAGAACTTTTGAGCTTCGAGAAGATCGAATGTAGAGGTACTTAGACAAATTACAAGTGTCCCTACATCGATTTAAAGAATGGACGCTACAGCACGTACCTCGAGAATAAAGTAGCGAGGACGATGCCCTTACAAATTTAGGGTCGTCGATCGAAGACGATGAACTTAGCTCGGGCACTGTCGTACAACTTTCAAGGTCAGTAATCGAAGAAGGACATGCTGAAATAAACTCCACATGCTTAACCTGGTATTGGAGGAATAAGTACATCGAATACATAAAGAAAGGGAAGCTTTCATCGGATCCTAAAGAATCGAGGACTCTATGAATGAAGGCCACACAGTTCACATTGGCTAAGGATGGAACACTGCATAGGAGAACGTTCGATTGACCGTTAGCAAAATGTTTGGGACCAGGAGACACCGACTACGTTCTAAGGGAAATTTACGAAGGCACTTGCGGAAATCATTTTGGTGATGAATCATTGATTCACAAAGTTATCAGAGCAAGATACTATTGAGCCGATATGGAAAAGGACGCTAAAGAATTTGTTCGGAAGTGCGACAAATGTCAAAGGTATGTGCCGATGATCCACCAACCAGTTGAGCAACTCCACTCAGTCTTATCCCCATGGCCGTTGATGAAATGGGGAATGGATATCGTCGGCCCTCTACCATCGGCCCCGGGTAAAGCTAATTTTATTTTGTTTATGATGGACTATTTCTCTAAATGGTTTGAAGCACAGGCCTTCGAGAAAGTCAAAGAAAAAGAAGTCATAGACTTCATTTGGGACCACATCATATGTTAATTCGGAATGGCCGCCGAGATCTTATGCGATAATGGAAAGCAATTCATCGGCAGCAAAGTGACAAAGTTTCTCGTATATCACAAAATAAAAAGGATCTTGTCAACCCGTATCATCATAGTGCGAATGGACAGGCCGAATCGACGAACAAGACCGTCATCCAAAATCTGAAAAAAAGATTGAACGAAGCTAAAGGAAAATGGAGAGAAATATTGCCCGAGGTAGCATATAGAACACCGTCGAAATCTAGAACGGGGGCAACGCCGTTCTCTTTAGTCTACGGTGCTGAAGCTCTGATCCCGATCGAAGTCGGGGAACCTAGCTTCAGGTTTCGGTATGCAAAGGAAGAGTCAAATCACGAGGCTATAAATATGATCCTCGAATTTCTAGATGAAAGACGGGAAGCCGCCCTCATTCAAATGGCCGCACAGAAATAGCAGATCGAGAGGTATTACACCGAAGAGCCAATCTTCGACACTTTAAAATCGGGGACTTAGTTCTAAGAAAGGTCACCCTCAATACTCGAGATACAAATGAAGGAAAACTTGGCCCGAACTGGGAGGGACCGTTGTTGACATCCAATTTTATCCCTCCTTTCTTCCAAACTATTTCTTTAAGCTTCTAATATCACTAATAATGTAAGAATAGTTATTTTACCATTTTTAGCACATACTAGACCTAATTGTTATTATTATTTACTTAATATCACTATTACTAGGATTATTAATGTTGTTATTACTATTATTATAATTATTATTATTAATGCTATTGATATCGCCTTTCTCATTAATATCTTAATCGTATTTGTTGTTACTAAGTGAGAATATTCTATCGCAATAACTTTTAAATATTACGAAATTATATTTAATAAATCTCGCAACATCTTATGGTTAGTATTTTATTTAAAAGTTAGTAATTATAATTAGGTATAATAAATAAGTTAGTTGCTTGATTGTTTTAATATTAATATTATTATTGTATATTATTAGAAGCTCAAAGAATTTGTAAAGAAGAAAGGAAATTTAGCTAGTTAGTAGCCTAATATTTTTCTACTAATTCTAGCGGCCCAAATCACTCCAAACAAGACAGCCCAAGTAAATCCTTAAATCAGCCCAAAAAATATTAGCCCATGTCTCAATTCTTTTCTAGATTCTTCCACCAAAATATCTCTCTTTTTGATTTTTCCCCCAGCTTTTCTCTTTTTTTCCTAAAAAATCTCTCTCTCTTCAAAAAGTCTTTCCATTTTATATACATTTTCTTCTATATTTTCTCAATGCCAGAAGGAGATTAGAAAATTTTGGTAAAATCTCTGCTGCCACACCTACACTTTGCCCGTTGAAAATCAGCTGCCTCGAACGGCTCTTTTGAATCAAAATACCCGTGATCCTTCTCTGTCATGGGATTTTGAATTTCAAAATCAGGAACATGAACCCTACTTCTTCACCTATAAATACTTGCATTTGGAATATATTGGGGCAGAGCTTTTAGGAGCCGTTATACCTCTCTTTAAACCCACAAGCTTGAACCCCTCCTTTAACCTTTAAGCTCTAGGCCATCCATCTATCCCCTCTAAGTCTAAGCTTCAGCCACCATTTTACTCCAAATATTAATGGTTGGCCGCCCCCCCCCCTTCTATCTCCCTTCACCCTCAGTGGCTAACTATTCAAAGCTTATCTTCTTCCTTGCTCTCTTAAAATTCAGCTTTAAGTTTTCTCTGCTTTTTGACCTCTATTTAGTCTATAGCATTGTCAAAGCTTTTATTATTTTTTTGGTGTACGCATTTGACTCTCTTCTGAAAGAGCTAAGCCAAAGCCGGAGATCCTCTTGACGACGCCCCATTCACTACCCATAAAAAGGTCAGTAACTTCGAAATCTTTCTTCTCGGCTTTCCTGTATTTGAAGATCTGAAATGTTTGTTTGTTTGTTTTAAAAATCTTGTCTCCAGTTTATTTTCCATTGTAAATTCATTCATATATGAAATCATGCAATACTATTTTTTTAATTATCTCTTAATTAAGTAAAATAAAGTGCTGATGGTCATATGAATATATTAGTGCATTAGTTGCCCTCTTCATGGTTGTCTTCTAGTAAGTATGAGTTATATTTACGTTAATAATTCATCCTATATGATCTGGATAGTGTTTGCTTCCGTAGAGTATTTCTTTTGTGAAATAAGTGTTTATATTACCATTTGGGAATTTATGGATATTAGCTTAATCTTACTGTATAAATTGGTTAATTAGAAGCTATGTCCATAGAATTTAGAAGTTCTCATAATGATATAGACTTTAGCTAACGGAAACGCATGTTATTGTGAAATGTTGGTATACGATTATAGATCCTTTTATAATTATTGACGTCGTTGCTTAACTTAAGAATTAAAGGGGTTTATACTTGAAATTTAATATAATTTTTGAGTCACATAGTTGCCCATGCATTTTAGTATTATCTATTATATATGGGTAATATTAGTTTCATGATAGCATGAATGACGGTAGTAATATGAGATGATAAGTTATGAGTGTGCTAATAACTTATTTAGATAATTTGAACATCAATATTACTTGAAGTGATTCTACTTATTATTAACCTCTGCTCTTTAGCATTAAAGAAAAAAATAGATTTTTTCCTCTTCCTAATTCTTGGCTTGTTTATTTCTTTTGCATATGTATTTGGACCAAAATATGGAGTCTTAATGCCAGACTCTCCCATTCTCGAGCATGGAATCATCACATGGCATCTTCCTTAGAGTGCACCCGATAGCAAGAAAACAAGCGAAATGCTTGGGGGCGCCTATGACGTCTTTCTTATCTTCTCTTTATTTTACGATTGTTTTATTTAATTTCTTGATGTCTCCTGGTTTATTTAGTATTTGTGTTTATCTCACGCTTAACATGGGTTTGAAGATTTAGTTTATTTAATTATCTCTTCTTTAGCTAGCAAACAGGGTACCTATTTTATCATATAGCGTTTACCTAGACTTCTAAACTTCAAAAATAGTAATTTGACACTTTCACAAGTCATTAAAATGAAGTTTTTCAAAAGATCTCGTTAACATCCTTTCTAACATCATCAAGTTGAGATTTTATATAATTAATATGCCTGAGTGTTTTCTAAAAGTTCAAATGAAAATTGCTTTTCTTTACCAAGTTGTCTCCAAGTGTTCTTCCTTTGAGAATTATTTTAAATTATTGCTTTCATCATGTTAAAACTGATCTATAAAATATTTTCCTCAAATCGTCAGCTTTCTTAAGGGACTTAAACATTTTCCTTAAGATATATAAGTAGTTAAGTTCCACAGAAGTTAGCCAATGCTGAAATCGAATACTCTCTTGTTTTCTATCAAGTTATATAGTTAGTTATACATTGATACTTTAGCGTAATATTTTTTATCAATTAACCTAAGTTTGGCCGGTTAACCATATTTAATGGGTCATATAGAGTACTTAATACCTTCTCTATAAGATCAATTAGAACCCTTACCCGTAGTCTTGAAGGTTAAGTAGACCATAGAATAGAGTTAACTTTAAGCACTGCTAAAATTGGTGTCCTAATTCACCGTCAAAATAATTAGGTGGCGACTCTCTTTAATTAATTCAACCTCAGAATTACCAATATGTTATACTCTGAATTGACCCGTGTTAAAATGGGGTATAACAACCGTATCAGGTCCTCGATATCATCGGAAAGGGATCCTACAAACTTAGCGTGATGGATGGCGAACAATTACCAAACAATTGGAACGTATCACTTCTTAAACGATACTACTGCTAAGGTACGACCTTCTCCATTTTTATTTACATTTTATACTAAGCAATTACAGCTATTAAACCGAAGATATCAAAGAATTCTTCATCACAAAGTCCTTAGGTTTGAAAGCACATGTTGCACTCTTTTTCTCTTAGACCGATTTTTATCCCAAATGGGTTTTTCTAGCGAGGTTTTTAATGAGGCACCCATTTGTTCGTGCTAACTTAGAGAAACTCAACAGTATCTGAGGCTTCTTTACAATCAACCTCGAATAATGGGGGGCATCACCCTCGGATGTTAACTTTGTTACAAGGAAGGTACTTCGTGTCAACAGGGTCTCGATAGGTAAAACTTTGTAAGGGACAAACGATCAAACAAACCGTGCCCATTTAGATCACTCGAGCCCTAAAGGCAAACATGCACGCATGTATAATCTATTGAGAGAAGTGTTTTTCCTTACCAAATATTCTTGCCTTAAAGAAATTTTTACTTTACGATTTCATACTTTTGATCTATTGTGAAAATAGGCTTAAAGGCCGATCACAACTGAAGTTCAAACAACTTACCCCGCAATCGGGGACTGCCGTCCGAAAAATCGATGTAATCGAACTACTAAAATCTCGAGATCATAACACCTTAAAAAGACAACCCTCATTTTAATAGGCCAAGGCCACCCCACTCAGGTACTGACACTTCGAACAAGTTCAAAGTGTAATCGAGAAATGATCCCAAGGGAAAAACCCCGACTTAAAGGCTACATCCAAACTAACATGGTTCGGAGACGTCTGAATCCTGTAACAAAAACAAGCCTTCTAATATCTTCACAAAATAGGTTAAAAAGGCTACCCTCGGCAAAATTATAAAGGGTTTGGATAACATCACCTCCCTAAAAGCCATAAAGGGGACCGGATCATTCGAGCTCTCGAACAATCTTATTTCATGCTAGGGCATAACAAATTTTTTATATGATTAATTTTTTTAAGCCGAAAAGGGAAAAGAGCCATTCTTTTAAGGCCATATCAGCCTAATTCTAAAGCCTAAGGGCCGTTCCATTTTTTGAATTCGAGAAGTCATCCTCACTTAACTAAAACCTAAGGGTCATCCAACTTCGAGTTTGAGTAAATACTTGCTCGATTATAAACACTACACTAGTTCGACTTCGATTAAATTGTCCAAACCTCATATTTATGAAAGCTTTCAAGACATGGATGAAATAGAAAGGAGAGATCTTTTATATATAGGAAACAATTTACAAGGACCGATCAGGATCCTACACAAAAATTCAAAAAAGAAAATTCCTAAGTACCTAATTTTCCTCGGGAGCTACATCCTCGCTGTCGGGATCTTCTCCGCTCTCAGATCCACTCCCTCTCCTGGAATTATCATCATCAAAAGAGAGAAACACTTTGGCTTCAACCTCAAGCTCTTTCGCATTCTCGATCTCGATAGCAAGGTTAAAGCTACGAGCATGAATCTCCTCAAGAGTCTCTCTTCGAGACTGGCACTTGACATGCTCGGCAACCCAGTATGCTTGAGTCTGAGAAGCATAGACAACCTCTTTTGCTCGAGCTTGAGTGGCCTCGGCGTGATATCGGTAGACAACCACGATCACCTCAACATCGGCCTTAGTTGTCTCAACCTCAGATTTTGCCACTACAAGCTCCGTGTCCAACCGAGCCTGTAGCTCCTGAATTTTCTTGGCTTGTTCCAAGTTCTTCTCTTTCATGCCTTGGAGTTGGCTTTTGATTGAGGATAACTGAGCTCGAACAGTCTCTTTCTCTAAGGCAAGACGGTTCATTTTTTGCTTCCACACTGCAGTCTCCGCCTTCACCTCATCCACCTCTCCTCGGAGTTGCTTGATCATTTCGTGCAGCCACTGGACCTCTGAGATCGAAGGATTATCCATCACTCCCAAATCGAGGCCATAAATGTCTAAGACTTTATTTACCTGCTCGGCCAGTTCACTTTGTTCTTTCTGGGCCATGGCCAGCTCAGCTCGGAGGCCTTTGGTCTCTTTTTCCATTGCTCGTCGAGAAGCCTGAGAGAATTTTTCTCCTCGGTAAGCCCTTGAATTTCAGTCTCGTATCAGCTCAACTCTCTTCGAGACATAAAGAAAACTTCATGATGAAGTAGACTAGTATAAAGCAACCCCTAAAAGAGTAGTTCTTTCAATAGATGTGAGTCTTCACTGGTGTATCAGGCAACTAGATGTAAAGAATGCATTTCTGCATGGACATCTACCGGAGGAGGTGTACATGAGTCAGACACCATGTTTTAAATATCCTTGACATCCTGACTGCATGTGCCATCTAAAGAAAACATTGTATGGCCTTAAGAAAGCACCTAGAGCCTGGTTTGACAAGTTCAGTTTACACTTGCTCCACCTTGGGTTTAAGTGCATTAAGGCAGACTCCTCACTCTCTGTGATGCATTGTAAATAAGGCATAGTCCTACTCCTTCTGTATGTTGATGATATAATTGTCACCAGGAGTCACACTACACTAATTTCAGAAATCACTGATAAACTAGGTAAGGAGTTTGCTATGAAGGATCTTGGCCCTTTGCACTTCTTCTTAGGTATTGAGGTCACCTACTTTACTGGAGGCATTCATCTGAATCAGAGTAAGTATACTGCAGAATTACTTTCCAAGACTAGCATGGCACTTGCTAAGCCAATAAGCACACCTCTAGCACAGAAGCATGGTCTACAAGAAGCTGTGGATAATCCAGTTGATGTTTCACTATACAGAAGTATTGTTGGTAGTCTGCATTATTTGACTCTCACAAGGCCAGACATAGCTCATGCAGTAAATTTAGCAAGTCAGTTCATGTAAAGTCCAAACAACACTCATTACCAAGCTGTAAAAAGGATCCTTAGGTATGTGAAGGGCACAACTGAGTATGGTCTAAGAATCTTGTCTCAGTCACCATTCAGGTTATATGGTTTCTCTGATGCAGACTGGGGAGGGTGTCGTATGACTAGGAGATCAACTACATGATACAATGTCTACCTAGGAGCTAACTGCGTATCTTGGATATCCAAGAAGCAACACACAGTGGCAAGGTCTAGTGCAGAAGCTGAGTATAGAGCGCTAGCCTCGACAACAGTTGAAATGACATGGATAACCTACATTCTCAATGACATTGGGGTTCACTTAAAAACTGCACCAACTTTGTTTTGTGATAACTTGAGTGCACTATGTATAATAGTCAATTCGGTAATGCACGCTAGAAAGTATGTTGAAATGGACTATCATTTTGTTAGAGAAAAGGTTGCTAGTGATTAGCTTGTTACAAGGTTTGTTAGATCAAAAGACCAGCTAGTTGACATTCATACTAAGGCATTGACTAAGCAGATGTTTGCAGGTTTTTGAAGCAAGCTAGGAGTGGTAACTACACCCCTCACTAGCTTGAGGGTAAGTGTTGAAGAAGTTGATTATGATAAGGATAAGCTTGAACGAGATAACGAT
Organism: Nicotiana sylvestris; assembly: GCF_000393655.2. Lineage (NCBI taxonomy): Eukaryota > Viridiplantae > Streptophyta > Magnoliopsida > Solanales > Solanaceae > Nicotiana > Nicotiana sylvestris. The sequence goes on from NC_091068.1 coordinate 152,085,428, forward strand.
AGTTAGATTGCATTGTAGAGTTTGTACTTAACTCAATGTAATAGTCATACATGTAGTAGAACTCTAAATCATTTGTAGTAGTTATCATTTAGCCTAGTTTTTAGTTGTTTTGTGACTTGTATAAATTCAGTCACTTATGGCTTTGTAATACATGAGAAAACACACTATTCTTCTATACAATTCCTTCTCAATCTTGTGGTTATCTACACGTGTATCCTCTAAGTAATATATATATATGTATATATATATATATATATATATATATATATATATATATATATATATATATATATATATATATATAATTTAGATTGCTGAAAAGTCTGGCGCTGTGTAAAGGCTGCTGTCAAAATTTCTAATCATCTCAACATCCGTAAGGGCGCTATTCTCCCTAACATTGTATCGTCAATATGAAAGTATATATCAGTCTTCACACTAGAGACTCTAATTACTAGGTATCCATTATTTAAATAAATATTATACTTTTAGTTCAATTTCATAGTACAACCTTATTTGAGTCAGCACAAGTTTAAAGATGGTAGTTTGATTTATATGCATATTATAATGTGTTACGGAAGAAAGTTATTTCAAAAGAAAGGTTGCAACAAAGTCTTCTAAGATACTGAGGTCAATACTATAAGGATCTAAAAACAAAAAAGAGAGGAGAGATAACAAGAAAGAGAAGGGAGGGAAGAAGTGTAGCTTGAATCTGGAATTGTCGTGAGATTTGGGTTGCCCTTGAAAGGATGAACAACTAAAACGTCAGTGAATAAATGGACGAGGTACGATGAGATTGTTACCTTGAGAAATAAGGTATCAGCTAAATTAGGATCACGAGTTCCCGAAGATTCGAGATACCTCAGGAAGTTGTTCGACTGTGAAAATAGCACGGGCTAGTTAGTTTTCGGATTGATAATGAAAAAATAGCTAGGGTTTGTAAAGTTATTGAAAAATAACTGTTACTTTGCTGCAACACGGAAAGTTCCAGCATAATATGCTGGAGATTGGGGCACCTATGTATGAACTTCCAGCATATTATGCTGGAACTCCAGTGTATTATGCTGTAAGTTCACATGTTATAAAAAATTCGAACTTCAGTATATTATGCTGCAATATTTTTTAGATTCTGAACAATATTTTCGCTCATATTTATTTTTAAATAAAAAGTGATTTAAATTTCGATTACTTTTGAAATTGTGACTATATTTGAATTACCACTTGTAAATCTGATTATTTTTTATTTTCAGTTCAATATCGGAAACATGAGAGGAGATGAACTCTTTTTGGTTGTGGGGAAAAGCAATGCATTCATAAGGCTTTTTATGAGGGGTAGGAGGCCCAATATCGATGGGCTTTCATATATGGGCTTGGAGTCTTGATCCATCTGAGTCGTCTCTATCTTCTGGGCCAAGTGCATTGATAGTCATTCTAAGAGATGTTATTATCTCGAAAATTTAACCTGAAAAATTAAAATTTAGAACACAATGACTAATTCTTAAATAGCAGCCCTTTAGAGTGACTACTTAATGTCGTTTCTGCATGTTCCTTCTTCCTTCTTGTTTTCCTTATTTATTTTCTAATTATCAAGTATCTGAAAATGATTTTCTTTTTTCTTTTCAGAGTTTAATATAGTGATAGTATACAAATTTTTATAGTCTTTAACTAACTTAAAAACTAGCTATTGATAAGTTAACTTTAATGTAATAATATAAAACTTTTTTTACACCATCAATATAATTTGATCATTTTAACGGGTTATTAACCCTTTTTCTCGTTTGGACAATATTCGAGTGAATTTGACAAAAATAATTACTTAAAGATATAATGTCAAAGTTGTGATTCGATACGAATTTACGTTTTTTTAAAAGTTGATGTTCCGCAAGTAAAATTCATTATTTCAGTTAAAATACTCCTCAAATTCATTTTTCAATTTCAAATTCTCTATTTCAAGTTGAAGTTGAAATAATAAACAAATTATAAAATAAATCTTTATTTGAAAATAATGTATAACCAAACGGCCTGTCTCTAGTAGTAACATTTAAAGGGGGATATGCATGTACACCCGTTTTTTGGGTCACGTTTTAACTTGTGTCTGCTTTGCAAAAAAAATTGCAAGCGTACCCACTTTTTCTTGTAACTTCAGCATACGGGGCTGAAATAGCAAAGGCAATCACGCAAAATTCCAGCATTCTAGTAGACGGGCCTGAAGTAGCAAAGACAATACGCTGAAGTTTTTTTTGTCCTGGATAAGATGTTAAAGTTATTTAGTTCATTTGTAAAAACTTCAGCACTAAAATAGCTGAAGTTTTTTTGTCCTGGATTCATTAATTTTGTCATAAAGCTTTTTCAAAAAACAAGCTTTTTCAAAAAACTTCAAAGCGCTAACCATTAGACCCAAACCATAAACTACACGCAAAAACACTAAAACCCAATTGAGTTGGTGTTAGGCTGTTAGCAATATGTATCAGTATCCTCACAGTTCAGGTCGCTCCATTTAAGCTCATCTCAATCCAAGTCTCGATAAATAACTTGGAATGCCATTATAAAGCCATATTGAGACAATATTTCAACCAGCGTGGTTACATACTTGCATGTAATTTGCATGTGTTGTTGGTTTATGGGGTGAAAAACTTTACAAAAGTCATTTCCGGTGTGTCTAGGATTATAATTTGGGCTACAAATATGCAAAAAGTAACTGATTCCAAGTATCAGGAACTCCAGGCAAACACCAATGTATACAATCCGCAAAATGCAAAGGATCAGCTCTTTGCTCAGCTGTTAACAATTTGCCTTGCAATTCACCATATATTGATGTATGTGCATCAATTCTATACTCAGATAATTGTGTGATATTCAAAACAGTAACAGGAACCTTCATTCTTCCTATGATATTGGCCACAACATTCATCATCTCTTTGTTTGAACCAGTTCCCCAGAAGCCCTTCTTCATTACTGGTCTTGTCTCATTGTAGCACCTGATCCCATTTATGTTCCCCCATTCTTTGTTTCTGAAATACATATATGTATAAAAAGCTTGAGTTAGTTTACGTTCCAGGATCAAATCGATTCATTTGTCTATAAACCACGTATAAATTCAATTGTATCATTTTACGAGTAAACAATGATAACTTACTTCTGGTGTGAAGGAGACATAGTAGTGAAAAAGACCCGTGTTTTTTTAGGATCAACTGTTGAATCAATCCAATTTGCCCATGTTCTTAATGCTATTCTGTAAGAAACTGTTGTATCTAATTCTTCATAACCTTCTTCTCCATTTTTGAATTCGCCCCATCTGCATTTTTTGATCAATTTAAAAGCGTTATATGCAAAGCCAAGTAGAAATTCTTCTATACAGAGACGATCGCTACATGGTCTGAAGGATTCAATTTAATCCATTTTCTTCAAAAACTTATACTGTGCATATAAGTGAAAAGATTTTCTTTTATATATATAAAAAATTGTTGAATTCACTTGCGGCAATGGAATCTGAACGAAAACACTGCGAAAAATACTCCAGCATAATATACTGGAATTCCAGTATAATATACTGGAGCTTTCCGTGTTGCAGCAAAATAGTGGCTATTTTTAATAACTTTGCAAATGCTGGCTATTTTTGAACGATCAGTCCGAAAACTGACTAGCCCGTGTCATCTTATTAAAATTTCTGGCTCCGCTGTTATAATTGAAGAACTTACAGTGCCTTGGTCTTGAGTCCACTCATCCACCAAACATAAGTATTGAAAACAAGGATGTCTGCTCCTAACCAGTGTTTCGCACGCTGTGCAATGGAGTCCACTTTAATTATTCTCTGGTTTGGATCACTTTTAATTGGAATATCTGTGTTAGACTCGACCAAGAATGGAGCCCAATAGAACTCAATTGTAGCATCATATTCCTGCCAAATATGTGCAAATTAAGCAGATTTTCAAACTTCAAACAGACAAGGTTTATATATAGTTTGAGTTATATGCTGATTTACCTTAGCTTTGAATACAGAGTGAACGCGGCCACGTTTCATGGATTTCTTGCCTTTTGGGATTACAGATTCAATCAAACATACAAAAGATTCCCATTGATTTCTCTGTAGTGAATCCCCTACAAACATTAATCTCTTTCCTCGAAGCTTTCTTAGGGCAATCTCAGGATCAAACCTGATTATTGAGTCATTTCACGGAACTATCTTACTTTCATCATTATAAGAAAAAAGATCTCCATTTTATTGTCAATATTTCTGTTCAAATACTATATGCAGAGGCAGATCTAGGGCAGTTCATGTTTCTTTAACTGAACTGATTGGTTTTAGCTCGAATTATGTATACATACAGAAAAAAAATAAGTTTAAAATGTAACATATAATAAGATCACACTCATTCTGAACCCACTGATTTTAAATCCTGAGTTCACTTGTGCAAGTATGCATGAAACAAGAATCAAGAATCCTACTATTTCTTTCATTTTGCAATATGGTAATTTACTTACAGAAACAGAAAACTGAAATTGATATTTTAAGTAACTTGCTAACCTTGGCAACATGCAGTTATCAGGCTGCCATTCCCAGTATCGATAATTTGAATCGTTTCGGCCATTCTTAATACAAGAATATTGTTTATCAATATAAGGACAAGTCCTGTCTAAATACAATGGCTTGATTGAAGTATTAAAAACCCATTTCCCATGTGTGACACTGCATTCATCAGGATCAAAAACAAGACTATCGTCTGTTGGATTGTCTAGTTGATCGCTCTCCAATTCTCTATCATCTATTAAGCCAAGAAAGAAAAAATATATCAGCACGACGAAAAAGTATAACGAAAGCAATTGAGATCGACAAGCTGGTGCACACCTGCAAAATTTCTTTTGGGACAAGGCTTAAACCTCAAAATAGAGCCAGAAGAAACAGTACTAATCCTCTCAGTGTACAACAGAAAAATGAAGGTTAAAGTACAGATAATGGCTGTGATTATGGGAAAAGAGAGTTTTCTTTTTGCAGATTTTGTCCATCGCATGTTGAAAGGATGGATATGCACTAATTCACAATGGAGAAGCAGAGAAAAACTTAACTGCACGATGAAGCAAGGCAAAGTTATTGGAGGGATAAATGTAAGTGCAACAGAATGACGAGACATGAGAGTTTTTAGAGGATTATTTTTTGGAGTGAAGTTAAAGTAATATAATGCATTGGTTGGGGCAGAATATTTTATACAGAAAGTTGGCAAAGAGCATCATTTTGAGCTTTTCGAACAACTCATATGTGGTGACAATGTTGGGAGTAATATTGGAAACTCTATTTGTTTGAGTCCTGGTGTGGACCAGAATTTTCATCAAAGGTGTTAAAATATAAATAATTAGATACATCGAAAAATCAAGGGGAATCAACATATTGTAAATATACATAAAATAAAATAAATTATCTAGCTGTAAATTTCCGACAAAGGGTATCGGTTGAAACCCCTTGGTTCAATGTGGCTCCGCCACTGGTCCTACCCCTGCTTGTGAATTCAGATAAAATAAACAATAAGAGATCAGTAAGAGTAGGCGACTCTAGGATTTACACTTTACGTATTAGAATTTTAAATTCTATCACAGCCATTCGAGGATTCGAAATTTGTTCATACGGATATTTTTAGCTTCCAAGAATTTCTTCCAAAATGTTTTAAAATTTTGACCTTCCATAAAAAGTTTACTTGTTTTGCAAAAAAATTATATTGATTAAGCAGCTCTTCTGCTAAAACTACAAACTCCACCTGAAATCGTTTAGTGAATTGCTTAACTCATTTCACTGTTATAAATTGAGTTTAATAATAACGTGTTCTGTTTACTGCTAAATTATGTTGGCTTCCATCTCTGAACCGTTATTGCCTAATTAGCTGGTGAAGTGCTAAAGACAGACGTATACAAGAAGATAATACTAGTATTTTTTTTCTTTTTCTTCACACTAATCATTCTCTTTTGTTGGTCCTCATTTGTCTAATTAGCCATGATAATCAAATATACTTTTTCTGCCACTAGTAATGCAGTTATAGAACCAAACTCTCTTTTGTTTTAACTTCTATAATTTTTTAAGTGAAAATGGTTGGCAAGATTGCGTGCTTTGTGCTACTCTGCATGGCGGTGGTTACAGCCCATGCAGATTCACTCTGGCCTGGCTCCTTGCCTCCCTTATTTGCAGGGCCGCGGTCCTTTGGGGAGCTGCTGCGGCGGTGTTAAAGGTCTGTTGGGTGATGCTCGCACCCCAGCTGACCGCAAAACTGCATGCACTTGCCTGAAATCAGCTGCTAATGCTATTAAGGGAATTACTATGGGCAAAGCCTCTGGACTCCCTAGTGCTTGTGGTGTTAACATTCCATACAAGATCAGTCCCTCTACAGACTGCTCCGGGTACATTATTAATTCCTGTATTTATCTTTTACACTATCAGATTATGCAATTTACGACAATACGTAGCTTTTCATATCAATCTTGAAAAATAAAGTAATAACATGTTAGGTATACCGTTCTTGATTAATGTTGATTAAATTTGGTGATGCAGGGTCCAGTGAGGTTGATGAAAGATCAGTTTTTTCTTCGAACAAATCTGGAAGTAGCGAAATCATAATAAGAAGATGGGTCGAGTTTTTTATTCTGCTTATGGATCCATTACTATGTATCTGTTGTCTGTTTCTTTTTATTTGAGTCTTGTAACGAAAGTACTTTAGCAGTTGGTTGGTATTACAATCCAATCTTGAGACTTGATATATTGAACAATATCTATCTTATTTAGTTAATTTCTCTTCCACGAGAATTTAATTCCTTCTCTCTCTCTCTGTTTTCATTTACTTAATAACTTCATGGATGATAACTCATCACTAAATAAATTTTTGTAATGAAAAAGGTCACTTAATAATTCTACCTAAGTATTATGGAAAAAAGAAATTCATACTCAAAAAGTCACTTAACTTTACCTTAATATCACAAAAAGTCAGTAGGAGAAAGCAAAGAGATATGGTCACATGGACATTTATATTATTTCTGTGATATGTAATTAAAATTGAGTAAATTTTGTTATAAAAATTTAGCAACTTCATGTAATGGCTAACGTGAACTTACTGAGTTTTCCATTACGTACACGGGTAACGTTGATGCAATAAAATAAAAGTTGAGCGACATAAAACTGAACCTATAAACAATACTTTAATTTGTCTAACAATACTTTAATGTTTTGCCCAAAGACAATACGTTCAGAGTCAGAATATCAGAAAAGTAAAATATAATAAAATCGTCAGTAAAGCAAAAATTAATTTGCTTGTGGTCCGTGTATCTTATAAGTAATATATATATATATATATACTCCTATATATATATATATATATATAGGTACATTTTTCGTACTAGTGTCTACTGTACTTTGATGAATTGTTCTTTGATGAATTGTTCTCTGAACTGGACTAGAATTGGTTGATTCCATTAATTCTTTTAAACTTATTAACGATTATGTTTCCTTTCTTCATAAATATAAACATAAAATTTATAAGATTATATTGCTGAAAAGTCTGGCGCCTTGTAAAGGTTGCTATCAAAATTTATAATCATCTCGACATCCGTAAGGGCGCTATCCTCCCTAACATGTGTCGTCAATATGACCGATCGTATATACTCAGTCTTCTCTCTGACGACTCTAATTACTAGCTACATATTTAGTCTCCATTATTTAAATAAAGATTATTCTTTTAGTTCAATTTCATAGTACAACCTTATTTGAGTGAACACAAGTTTAAAGATGGTAGTTTGATTTATGTGCATATTATAATGTGCTATGGAAGAAAGTTTTAAAAGAATGGTTGCAGCAAAGTCTCCTAAGATACTTGAGGTCGAAGCTATAAGGATCAAAAAAAACAAAAAATAAAAAGGAGAGGAAGAGATAACAAGAAAGAGAAGGGAGGGAAGAAGTATAGCTTGAATCTGGAATTGTCCTGAGATTTGGGTTGCCCTTGAAAGGATGAACGAGTTTAATTCGAGATATTGCCAAAAGTTATTAGTGGCTACTTTTTGAGCATGGAGTAGTTAGTTTTTGTTAGAGAGCGTTTTATCCTTAAATATGGTATATATTTTTTGGCACACGAACTTTAGTCTACCAAAATATCGTGTGAGATACCAAAAAAAAGTTATTAGTTCAAAGGATATCGTGGTAATTGTTTGACTCAAAAGATGTTAAAACCTTTTTGAACAAATCAATCAAAGATGAAGGGGCAAATCTTAGCCAAACATAATTAACTCCAGATCAAAACGTTAATGATAATGAACGCATATGAGACGAAAGAAACATGATTGGTCTCATTAAGATTAAACATTACCTTCCTCATCCACTGATGAGAAAATAGATTTACATGTATTCTTTGGGGTCAATTCCCCCCCCCCCCCATTTCCTAAGATACAAGAAAGAGGCTTTTTGTCCTCTTTTTTAGGAGAATGGCGAAGCCACCACCCCCACCCACATTGAGAGCTTTTCTTGGCTATATATAGTTGAGGTCCTTTTACTCGCCCCTTGACTCACCCCTTTCTTGTCACTAATGTCCCTTGGTTTTGACTTTAGGTGTTGCTCTTTCCGATTTGTCGGACGTCTTAGAGCAGAAAATAGAGTGGGCTACGTTAACTTTCACTGCCTGGTTATCGAGGCGGGGTATCGGGCGGCCTGGTCGTGGTGGTCAGATTTTGACCAATACAGTTAGTCCCTCAGTCTGTCGGGGTCGTCTTACGTCGGACTCGGCAGACGGATCACGTTCGTTACGAAGTCGAGAGAAATTTTGCCTACAACTTTCCATTCCTTAGTCGCATTCTATGAGTTTTTGGCGGAGGGGTGGTGTTCTTTCGATCCTCATGGACCGTTGCGGCGGTTTCGGAATCGAGGCGTTGGTTGGCACTGAAGCGTTGGTTCATGGTTATCACTATTATGACACACGCTTCTGGGAGACTGACACATTTCATGCCCTATCAGATTCGAATGGCGACTCTTGGGTTTCGTGCTCGGGGAATTTATGTCTCTTACAAATAGAGAGAACTTGTCATTTGATTGATTCACTTCATCTTTCGCTTGAGAGAGTTCTTCACATATAGCTTTTTCTGAAATCTCGAATTTCTGCTTACCTTCTTGCTCACTGAAATCTCTCAAATCTTCTTCTTATTACTTCTTTTTGGAGCGTTTTCTGCTAAAAACAAAAAAAAATGGCTGGTGATTCTTCTCGCGATAACCTTCCTACCACTAATCCGATACCGAAAAGTTCTGTTCCGGTCTCTGAAGGGGCGGATGTGGCGGAGGATAAGGAGGTTCCTTCAATGATTGAGATTTTGCCTCGTCTGGGGAGAGAGGCGACTGACTTCAGCTTTAGCGGTGGAGCGGAGCCAGAACCTGTCCCTTCCGTCGTGAGGGAAAGGGGGATTGTAGAGTTGAAAGAAAGGTGGAGGACCCCCGATTACGTCGATATGTGGTTGGTGGAGGGGGACAACACAGTTCACTTTGACCATCCCGGGTACTGCGTGTTTTACGCCTACCCCTTCATTGTAGGGTACACACTTCCATTCGAAATACGCGCCTAGAGCGACTAACATGTCATTATTTTAGGTAGGGCCGTGAAATTTGCTAAAACGGCTCCTCCCTAATTCTAAGCAATTAACTGTACATTTATTGAGGGCCCCGAAATCTATACATTTCATTAAGCGAGGCTCATCTCATTTATTTTAAATGGACAAATCTTAAAGCGACTACATTTTTTCTATAAAAATTAGTCTCTAAAATAAAGAAAGAAAAATCCTAATTAATTACTAGCTTTTATTATTTTAAGAAAACATGACATGCTAATTGCTTGGTTAATACAAATATTGATGAAAAAAGGAATTTTACTCTTAATTTCGAAATTATAAATAAAATAAAAATTCAACAACTAATATTCAAAATAAACAAATATAGCTAGATTAAAACTCAGCATTGTTATTTTTTTTAAAAAAAAATATTATTGAGATTAATTATTCACAATCATTTGAAACTAGATTTAACCATAATTACTAAAGCTTATTAGAAAGTTTATTAGACTTAAACGTTCTTCTAATCTTGCTTAAGCTCAAGTCATGCCTTAATGCCTAATTTACGATGTTTAATTTAAATTCGTGTCTTAGCTAAATTTAGCTACTTGTTCATGATCAACCTATAATCTTGAAGCCTTCATAACTAGTGAATTAACCTGTTTTGCCGAACTGATTTATTACAGACTAACTTATGATATTATTTTCTTATTCCAGCTATTATTTAGTAATTCATGAAATAGCTTAAATACAATCAACAAAAGAAACAAAGAAAAAAAACGAAATTAAAACTTCAAATTTTCATTCTTCATATGTATTCATGCTTCATATTTCGGATTACAATAACCAGCTTTTCAGTTGTGTACCTGATATTGGAAGCAAAAGAAAATGAATATGAGAATCAACAGCAGCAGTAAAATCAGTACAACACAGCAACAATAGCCCAGCAACACTAACAACCCAGTAATAGACCAGTGGAGTAGTAATCCAAAAAAAAAACAAAAGCTTCCAGCTTTGATGAAACAACAATTAATTCTGATTTCAAACAACAAAAGAAAGCAGAATATTTTTTTTTAGTTTTTTATTTTTATTTTTGAAAGTTTAAATATTTTTCGAAATTTTCTCTCTCTTAAATGTTCAGCCATTTTCTCTCTCTTATTTTTTCTTTCAGATTCGTTTCTCTTATCTGTGTATTTTTCTCTGTTTCTGCGTGTTTTTTTTTTGTCTATCTCTTTTTTTTGTCCCCCTAAATATGATTTCAAGACTTCATATATATAATCTCATCCCATAAATCTTTCAATTAATTAAAATCAATACTTTTTTTCTACCCAACCCATTATCTTCCCACTCATCCCCATTACATTAAATAAACATATCACACCACCCCATTTCATTTTGTCCCCCATGCCTAATATAAAATAATGCAAGATTCCCCCTTTAAATTAAATCTTGTCCCCCTTTATATTAAATAACCATATCACAACCCACCCCATTTTATTTTGTCCCCCATGCTTCATATAAACAATTACAAAATGTACAATTCCTAAACTACCCCTCTGACCCTATTGCAAATTACTATTTTACCCCGAAAGTACTATAAATTACCAAACTACCCATCAGCTATAACACATCAATTAATCAAACTTAACCAAAATATAGACAATATGATCAATTTCTAACAATGTTCAAACAACAATATGAACACAGATGAACATCATAACAACAATATCACATGAACACGATTTTAACAACATTTCAACAACAAATCAACATGAACACAAATTGAACAACAAAGAACAACTAAAATTTGATTGAACAATATTTTAGCAACAAACAATCCTATTTTCGGATTCAACAACTACAACAAACAAGTATATTTAGATTTCTAAATTCAATCATATTGAACTTAAAATCCACTCTAACAACATTACAACAAACAATTCTTATATTAAACTTTAAACAAGACTATGAGACCAATTCAAGAAATAATCACAAATGGTAATCAAGGAATCAAACTATACACATTTCGGATTCAAAATCAAACAAACATAATATGAACATGAATTAAATCTAAAAATAAAAACGACGGATTCAAATGACTAAAACCAACATACTTTCCTTATTACAACTAAATTCTTTTAGGCAAATGACAAAACAAAAACTAAGAAGAAACAATTATGAATTTAAACTTGAACTTAACAATATTAACAATTTCCGGAAAATACATCAAATACATGAAACAAATTGAAGAAACAATTAATTAAATTTCAATTTGAATCTAACAAATATTAAACTAACAAATATTCACTTAAACAATAAAACAAACATGAAATAAATATGAAAAAAAAACTAATTAAATTTCCATTTAAAATCTGAAAATTAATTTAACAAAACACATGAACAAACTAAAAAATTATTTTAACGACGAACAAACAAAACAAGAATTGAATCATTTAACGATTTTGGATCCGGAAAATATCAAACAAAAATATGGACATAAATAAAACTTAGAACAACTAACCGGAGATGAACAACGACGAACGGAAGCAGTTAATTTGTTTGCGAGAAAACTGAATGCAGAAGAAGCAACGATGGAGACTGGCCATGGTTGTTCGATGAGGCAGCAGCTGGACGGCGAGGTTGACACAGAAGTAGCAGCAGCCGGAAGTGAAGAAGAAGGTGGAACGGGAAGCAACACCGCGACAGCAGCTCGGAGGAAGGAGGAGAAGTAGCGGCGACGTGTTTGGTTACGTCAAGAAGCTGGCGCGGGCAGCAGCAGACGAGGCAGCTAGGGTCATCCATGGTCGGAGAAGGAAAAGCTTGAACAACTGGTCTTTTGGACGTGCGGTTGAGGGCTGCCATGGACGTCGAGCTCAAACTCGAGCTTGACGTCGAACGACGAAGATGAAGTCGCGATGGATGGTGAAGCAGAAGGAGCAACAGTGGCGACGAGCTGTTCGTTAGCTTTTGTTTGGATCAACAACGCAGCTGGGTGGTTGAAGAAGACGATGCAAGGGCAGCCATGGTCGATCAAGCTTTGAGCTTGACAAAAGAGATGAAGCTATGGTAGCGACGGTGTTATGGTGGGTCGTTGGAGATCGAGGGACTTGTGTCGTTTGGTCGAGGAAGAAGAAGGCGGAAGCAGTTGGTTGAGGGCAGCCATTGATGGAGTTTGGAGCTTTTGGGAAGATGAAGAGAAGAAGAAGAAGAAGGAAGATAGGGGGGGGGGGTCTTTTTCTTATTTTTTAGGGTTTTTTCTTCTTTTTTTCTTTTGTTTTGTGTTGTAAAATGTAAGACAAAGGGGTTTGGGTCTTTTGGGTTATGGACTGGGTTGACCCAGTTCGAAATGGACTGGGTCGTAGGGAAGATTGGGCCATTTTTTGGGCCTGTGGCTTGAAATTGAAGAAGAGGCCTAATTCCGACTTTCTTTATATTTTCGCTTTCTTTTCTTCTTTTATTTTTCTAAAACTAAATTATAAAAATACTTAAACTATTATTAAGAACTAAATTAAGTTATAAAAGTGCAAATTAACTCCCAATAACAATTAACGCACAATTAAGTATTAATTAAGCATAAAATCGTATATTTGGACATTAAATGCTAGAAATGCAAACGATGCCTATTTTGTAATTTTTAATTTTTGTAAAACAAATTTAATTACTAACAATTGTAGAATTAAATCCTACATGCAAAATGCGACATATTTTTGTATTTTTTATTAATTTAGCAAATAAACACGCATAGACAAATGCCAATAATTATTCAAAATATAACAAAATATCACAAAATTGCACACCAAAGAAAAATTATTTTATTTTTTGAATTTTTTGGGAGTAATTCTCATATAAGGCAAAAATCACGTGCTTACAATATTAATATGTGCTTATGCAATACAAGTGTATTACAAAGTTATGTGCATATGAGATTTTAAAGGAATGACAAGTATAAGATAATCATACCTTCTTACATTTCATTACTTACCATATGTAGTTTCTTTTTACATTTAACCATGTGATGATATATATGACTTCTAATTATAATCTTTCTGGATGTAGGAAAATTTTTGTAGATATATATATACAATTGGTTAGAGACTCGTGCTGATAACGTGTTATGAAATAAAAGCAATTTAGTAAAGCATGAACAAGAAATAAAAGCAACTTAGTAAAGCATGAACAAGAATAGAGATAGAGAGAAGGAAGAGATTTTCTTCTTCAATTGTGTGTATTTTCCTATCTATTACAAAGCCTTTATATAGGCATGAAAAGTGAAGAAAATATGTCATGAAATATGTCATTGAACATAGAAAATATGTCATTAACCATTTGAGAGAAAGATCATGGAGGAAGAGTAGACATCCACCATATTTTGATTTTTATCATAACACTCCCCCTTGGATGTCCATAAATAATATATTCTATATATTATATATAATATTTGTATTATACTTTTTTAACTACAAAATATAAATAATTTTTTGCACAAACTAATAATTATATTTGCCCATTTGAATAGGATAGAAGCGCGTGTGAATTGTTTAGTTAGATTATTAAATCTTGATGTCAAGTGGGGCCCAATTTTGCATCTGATTATCTGAATGCCACGTACGTAGTAAATCTGTCAGCCATGAGTGTATCGGACGGCAATAAAGAAGAGTCAAAAACTCATCACTAAGAGTTTCTTTGACTAGAAAAAAGAAAATAATAAAAGGAACCATCCTTTTCTTTTTCTCAATTAAAGTAAACAAAGAAAATCCATTACTAGTACTACTAGTATTAGTAGTTGTACTACTAACTTTTCTAATACTTTGACTGAGCTGTCCCCCCATTCGAGGCCCCTCTTCGTTGAATTTCGAGCTGCTTTACTTAATTACTAATCCTTGCAGTTTAGCTCAATAAATTGACCATCATACCCCTAATTCTTACTACTAGTACTTTTTACAAAAGGGGTGGTTTGATTGGAATACGATTTATACCGGTATAAATTATGCCGGTATAAGTTATATTGAGATAAGTTATGCTGAAATTAATTATGTTGGGATTGTTGTTTATTCATTGTTTGGTATGTTGTATTAAGAATGATAATTGCATAATTTCTAAGCAGAAAGTATAAGTTATACCAGTGCTAATTACCCCACCTTCTATAAGATATAAGTTATTCCGGTGTTAAAATTAACACCGAGATTACTTATACCTGGTTTGCTAACCAAACATAGTATTAAGGTGATATTAAATTTTTATCCACCCTTATATCTTCTTATACCTTATACCAAACGACCCCTTAGTTGTTAAGTATTCCATAAATAAATTTTTATTTTTACTTATCACTTTTCGCATATCAAGAGAAAAATAATTTATTTTTTCTGTTTTTCTCTTAGCATTAATTACTCATTCCAAATCCATTAAATCCTATACACCAATTAATATGGGTATCATGATAAATTATAGTACACGTTATTTATTATTTCTTAAGAGGTGTGCAAAATTAATAATGGACAAGTAAAAGTGAACGGAGGAAGTACTACATAAGAATTCTTTTTTTACAATTTCTATTTATTAATTTTTTTAATGATCATTGTATGAGGAATAATTAATACTAGCATGTTTGGCCAAAATTCTAAAATTAGCTTATTTAAAAAGTACTTTTCTCATAAGTATTTTTAAAAAAAGTACTTTTAGTGAAAAATAGTTTGTTTTAGGCTAATTAATTTAAAAATACTTTTGAGTAATAATTATTATTTTTTTCAAGCTTTTAAAAGTGTTATTAAATGTACTTTTCTCAAAAATATTTTTCGAAAATGTTAAACTTTTTTCTACTTCTCAAAATATAGCTTGTGCTTCTACACAAATGTATTTTTTTTCCTTCTAAAAGTTTGGCCAAACACCTTAATTTTAAAAAAAAAATTATTTTGGCCAAAAAATAAGTCTAACATGTATACCAAGACTTAAAACATTTCATACTATAACTACCGAGCTTTCAACTAAGCAAATTAATGAGCTTTCAACCATTTGTCAATTTAAATTGGAATTTTATGGCAAAAATATTGAAAATTGTGTTGAGGACAAAAATGTCATAAAGCTAAAGAAATGAAATTTGCCTTGTGGTAGGGAGATGATACCAATGCTATCTTTTCTTAATAAAAAATAATAATGGAAAATTTTAATCGTGTGGGTTTTGTTTAGTTTGACTAAATATACTTCTTTACTCCTTTCCTATGAAACCACCCCCACTTCTCTTTTTCCTCATTTCTTTGCCTTATACTCTTAAAAGTCTCATCTTTTTGCCTTTCCACATTGATATTTCTACTAAGACTTCTTGTTAGGGTTTCTTTGCTTACCAAAATCAAGTCTTTCAAAGTCATTCAACAGATTTGAATGAAAATTCATTACATGGGTTGTTTTATTATTCCAAGAAATCATTAAAGATCCAAACTTTGAGCTCAAAATAGCTAACCAGGTTGGTTTTTAACTATTCTTGACCTTACTTTTTTTTTTTTTTTTAATTTTAGAAATTTATTGTCTCTAATTGGTAATTCTGTTGAAGAATTTGGATTTGGGGGCTTTCCGACAAGTAAGTGGATTAAGGAAATCTTTTATTAGTAGTTTAGATTGGTTGTATTTTGTGAGGATTCATATAGTCGACCCCAACTTATTTGGGATTGAGGCATAGTTATTGTCGTTGTTATATTATGCCTGAAAATTCATCAGCTTGTTTGTGTGTGTGTGTGTGTGTGTGTGTGTGTGTGTGTATATATATATATATACATACTATATATCGACTCCCCTTGGCTTTTTAGTGGGTTTACTTCTTTATATTTTGGCCCCTTAGTGAAAATTCTAGCTCCGCCACTGATATGTAACAAACCAAGAAACTTGTCTGATTCCTGATTCTTTATTGCTATTGATTGGTTGATTGTTTACATTTAAACTTATACTGCCTAAGGATCTATAAACACTCTTTATGTGACTTCAATGGTATAATACTATAGATTTAATCATTTTGACTACTTAGAGTTAAATGAAATTGATGCCAATTGGCTATGTTTTAGGTTGATGAGAAAAGTAGAGCTAAAGTTACTCAAATTCTGTTTTGAAAAATAGTAGGAAATCATTCAATCTCTTAGTTGCTAAATCCAGCTTGATTGGTGGAGGAAAATGGTGATACAATTTCTTGATTGTAAATTCAGCGGTGATTGGTTTTACTCTGTGATCTTAGATAAATGTTATTGATTTGATTCCATGATAAGCCTGTGTTGCTCAATAGTTTAGGTTGTAAAGTGTTTTGCAATGGTTATCATGTATTTCATTCTTACTACTGATTTGGCAGGACGAAAAAAATCAAAAGGGCCGAATTATTTAGACACCGAGATGGGATGTTTCACTGTTTCAAAGAGTAAGAAGAAATTGTCCGAGCAGACTATCCACATCAAACGTGTGAACCCTCAGGAGCAGTCACCTACCGCACTGCCTGAACCCCAGATACACACAAGATCATTGCGCTCCGCACCACCTAGTTTTAGAACAAGAGTGAAACCAGTGCAGTCAAACAATGGAGTAACAAGCAGTAGGACACGAACTCTATCCGCCCCATCAAGTCTTGACTCAGCGGAACAAGATGCTCTGGCGTCGAATGAATACGAGGAACATGAAGAGTTGAGGAGTCGTGTTGGATCAACAAAGGAATACTGCTCACCAGTTCCTCAGCCTCTTCCTCTTCCATCTCCTCAGAATGCTGCTGCTTCTCTCAGGACTATGAGAAGCTTCAAAGTAGGGAATACAAGTGGCCCTCTCAATGCCTCTGGACCGTTGCCGCTGCCTCCTGTACTGCCTCCTACATTGCCTTCTACTGGAATGCTGCGGAACTTTTCTTTTGATGAAATTGCTGCTGCATGCCACCATTTCTCTCCGGATCGTTGTATGTCAGAAGGTCTTTCTTCTGTCATTTACAGAGCTTCTTTTGGGGACGATGCCTCTGGTTCAAAGAAGCTTGAAGCCACTATAACACGCCTTCACCCTTCTTCACAGGTAATGTTCAATGACATTGGCACGTTGACTTTATTATCCTAGCTGTGTGTCACCAGTCTAGTTTGGTGTCTAGACTTGACAAGGTTCATAATTGGCTAGATTTAGCAGCACTGTTTCTCAGTAATTGTTACCCTTTCTGTTCTACAGATGCAAAGAACTGATTTGTCCAAATCAGGAATTTGCAGGACATAAGCCTGCTTCAAACTGCACTTCTAAATTTCATTTTTTAGATCATGCATCACTTACGGGGTGGTGTCATTTCCATTGTTGGGTGTAGGAGTCAACTTTTCAGTTTATGAGGTTTTAGCGAGTCTGACATTTTAAAACTGATCTCACTGTCTTTTCGGCTTTTTCAGGGTTTGAAGGAATTTGTCAACGAGGTGAACACCCTGGCGTCTTTGCAACACTCTTCACTTTGTAAACTGATTGGTTTTCATGCTCGCGAAGGTTCTGAGCATAGGATGTTGGTTTTTGAGAGACTTTTCCATGGAAGCCTAGACCGGCTTTTGTTCGGAAGATCAGATGGCCCCCCTATAGATTGGAATGCTAGAACAAAAATTGCATTATGTGCTGCACAAGGTCTCACTTTCCTGCATGAGGAGGGACCTTTCCAGGTATCAACACTGTCATCCGTAATATGTAGTCTAAGCTGTGTGGCCATTTTTCCCCATAACGCAAACTTTTAGTTTTCTGTGTCATTTTTTGTGTTTCTATAACATGGAAGTTCCTAGTTTTTACATTGAGGCTTGGCCTATGATATTGTCAATTTTTTGCTGAATTTCTTATTTCCACCAACAGGCAATGTTCCATGAATTTTCAACTGGAAATATACAAATCGACAAGGATTTTAGTGCAAAGCTCTCAGGGTATGGATGCATTACGAATATACAAGAGACAGAGATATCTTGCAATTCAGTTGTAAGTTCTCTTATTTGCTGTTGCAGTCAACAACATGTCTTTTATCTCTGGGAAATGTTGGTCTTAAAATTTAAATTTTTACCCAATGTTTTGGGAGGACTAGCAGAGGTGTTTAGGCTGTATTCAGTAGTTTGATCATCAGCAAGCTCTGTCTTCCATGTATTTAAGATGTATGTTAATTGAGTCTTAGATTTGGAGCATGTCTTGATAAAAATTGCGACTCATGAATTCAGTGGATGTGGCTCTTAATAGAAGAGACGGCAATGCCTCATATATTACTATTTGTTGAGAAGCATCTTGTGTTGTGCTACTCTCGGTCTAATGATGAGTTTGGTTACATTATTTGCACCTTCTGACTTAGAAGATTTTAATTAATAAGCTAAGCTCATCGTGCAGGCCCTGGCAAATCTCTCGCAGGAGACACTGGAGAGAGGGTTGCTAACTCCTAAGAGCAATGTTTGGAGTTTTGGGATTGTACTTCTAGAACTGCTCACCGGCCGGAAGAATCTCGATGGTCGGTATTCAAAGGAAGAGAGGAATTTAGTCAAGTGGAGTAGGCCTTTCCTTGCTGATGATGGTAGATTATCACTAATCATGGATCCTCAGCTAAAAGGCCGGTTCCCCCCTAAAGCAGCCAGGACAGTGGCTGATATTGCTCAAAGATGTCTGCAAAAGGATCCTTCTGAAAGGCCCACCATGAGAACAATCGTCGACCAACTCAAAGCTGTACAAGTGATGAAGTGCCCTTCACTGTTTCCTCTGCAAGAACCAGCAGCAGTTGGTGGTAAACACATGTCAAAGTCTCCAAGCATGAATGGAATCATCACTCCCGCGCCAAGGTTGAGTTTCTCCCCTTCCTTACCCATCACCCGAGCATCGGCTTCTCCCTCAAAGTCTGCTACGCAACCCTCGTCTCGTCCTTCATTAACATGTTCCTACTCTTTCTCTTTGGAGGACCTTGATCGGCTCCAAAGCCGAAGATCATCATCTTCATCTTTTCGCAGGTCTAGTGTTGAAGGATTTTGATTGGTTATTCTTTGATTGGTTACTTCTAGCCCCTCTCCCTTTGACAAGTGATTACATGAAAAGATACAGAGGATAAAGATGTGGTTTTCCACCTTCCCATTGCTCAAGGAAGAAGACTTGGGAAATAACATTTTGTAGATAAGGTTTGTGTTTGAATAGTGTTCTGTGAATCAAGATGTGTGGGCAGATGTAGATGTTCCTTTAATGTTTTTTTCGTCAACCTCCGGCCCCTGCCAAGGAAAAGAAAGTCCCCAATTGGCTGGAAAGAAATAAAAAGAAAAAGGAAAGGGAGGATAGAGAAGAAAGAAAATCCTCTTTTGCTTCTTTAAAATGATGTATATGTGTACAAGTATTTTTTTTAGTGTATCAAGATATATTGTATATTTGGAATTTGGCTTGGTGAGAAAAATGGCTTCTGTTGGCCTGACATTGGTGAGACTGATGCAATCTTGATATTTAATAGAGAAGTAAATCTCGGTGTTTCATGTTATCTGGAAAGTTTTGTAATCTAATGTAGTGGCAATCTTGAGTGGAAGTACAAGGTTGGAAAGTGGCAGCTACAAAATCTCACATATATTTGCATTAGTACTAACTGAAAGTGGCAGCTGTGTGTAAAGTTTTGCCCACTAAAGATGCAGCTATTAGCAACTTGTGAACAATATTGGCCTATAACATGTCTCTATTTGATGAAATGCATGAATTTTCTTTTCAATCTCACTGATCTCATCTGGAGACTGGAATCCATGCACGACGACTTTGAACTCTTTAATCTTGAGGGAACGTATATAAATACATTTTTCAAGACACACATAGCACAAACTATATACACAATTATTTTAACCAACTGCTTGACATACTCCTACTAACTACAAGAGATCAATAAGGTAGGGGGTTTGTGATGATATGAGAAAGTGGTAATCTCATGATGTTGGTCCATTAAGAAAAAGAATAGAGAAAGAGTAATAGCAAGCAAAAGGATTCATCTTTCATGAATTGTCCTTTCCACTTTGATCGGGTTCAGAGTTTTCCTTTGCGCCCTCCTGCTGTTCTTGCTCTTGAGTTGTAGAAGCGAAGCATTGGTCTTCGTGGATGTGTACCTCACTCTCTCTGGTGTCTGGGGGCAACCCCTGGGACCCTGAGCTCCCTTGTTGTTCAGAAACTAAGCTTGTTAGACCATTCTGCCTCAGATATGTCTCTAGCGGAAGACTTGCTTGCTGAAGAAGAGACATCATGCTAAGATGAGATGAACCTGTATCTTCCCGATTTGGGTGACAGTTTAAGTCTAATTGCGACTTACTGGTTTCGGGAAGCTTCTGCAGTTGATTGCTGCTATGGCCCCTCGCCAGTGTCTCGCTTCCTGATCTTTCTCTGTCTGAAGGATCGGCTTCTGGTTTCACCTGTCTAGAGAAGCTGTCCACTTCTGTCTCTTCCTTTGAACTCCACATAAGTTGATTCCTCTGGCCAATTTCCGCTTCACGTTCTGATTGACGCTTCTTTTTACGCATCATAAGTGTCTTGAAACGGCGTTTGACTGTTAAGCAGACATTGCATGTACATGTCGGATTATGTTTGCCCTTCCCGCTGGGAGGCTGGATGCACACAATGCAAGAACAGCCAGGTCGATGCCTTGGATGTTTTGTTGTGGTTGCAACTGATGTGGCTCCAGGCTCTCTAACGTCACCAGCAACACCAGTCCCATTTGCTTGAGAATCTAAGTCAGAAGGATCTTGGGCATGCATTGCCCTTTGGCCTGCTGCACTTCTCCGTTTCTTTAAATCTGTGCCAAAAAGAACATAGATTTTCAGATCATATGTGCACAACTGCTTGCAAGCATAATTACACGTCTGGTAAATGACATTAGAGTTGGTGTAACCACAGGCTTACAACAAATAATGATGGCATGCACGAGATAAGTATATTAAAATCCAGAATCCATAAATTTTAGGGCATGATTCGTATGAGAACCAGCTGGTGCATAGATGGAAATATAGACTGAAACTAAAGCAACAAGTTACTTCACCCTTGTCCATTTTGAGAAGATATTCAAGCTCTCTGGGTGTTAAATCGTCTGGGACAGAACAAGAGCACCTGAGAACACGAGCATCACAAGTATAATGTTACGTCACATTAATGCGCTGTTGCGCAAAAATTTAGTGATATTGCAAACTCCCTGACCTGCTATGATCAAATATGTTGTCCTGACATGTCCACTGAGGAGGTAGAAGATAATCAGCTGGCAACCTTCGCCACTTAAAGCAATTATCGCATTGAGCCCACTGCTCCTGCTCCCTGAAATCAGTGATGCAGCAGTAAACTTCCAATTCGAGCAGTGTAGGGATCACCAAATGTCAAAGAGATGGGCATGAAAAAGGATGTTTAGAAAAGCAAAAAAGTATGCAAAAAGAATATTCTGCAGTTGAATATGTTGGCGCAAATTACAGTCTTTAGTTCAATGGTGATGCTATACTATTCAGCGCCAAATATAAAGCCGCATTCCGTGTCTATGCCTCCATCCAACGTCTTCCCACTGTTTTGTCATTCTCACTCTCTATTTTTTATTTTCTTGCTAGTGAGAACTATTCAGAATAGGTATTTAAGACGGGTTGCTTATTGCTGATGTCCTCTTTCATCATTTTTTTCAAGCAACAAGTTGGTCTATTGGAATACATTCTGATGGATTAGTCTTTCTTACCCAGATGAGCGGACAGTAAATATGCTCCTCTTCCCAAGAACAGGTGGTTGCTGCATTGCGAAGAACAAAGACATCAAGCCAAAGCCAGAGTTCTCTAGCGGACTGATTAAATCTTAACTAGCAAGTTCATGTAGTTCAACCATAGAGCATGAGCAGCACAAATTAATTAAAAAATAAAGCTACGTACTTCATACTCTTCAAATTCGTGGTCCTCAATTGTGACAGTGGTCGGCTGAATACTCAGCGGCGGTCGGAGCATATCCTGTAACTCTTCCCATGAAAGTTTCAGCTCCAAAGCCTCATCGGAATCAATGAGCAGTCTCTTACTTTTTGACCCAATATTACGACTCCTTTTACGGTCTGAAACAGGCATTGAAGGGGAGAATGTGCCATCTGCATTCCTGCCTTCGTTCTTCTCAGTTAAGTACCAGCTAAAATCACCACTATTGAAATGCTTAGAAGACAAATTCACAGAAGACTCTCTGCTTCCTTTGAATGACTGAAGAAGGCCAGAGTAACCACTCATTAAAGGTAGATTATCAGGCATCGCTGAGAAAGAGGTGGGTTCAGTGGAGAAAACACTCTTCGGTATGGCTGATAGACGAGTTTCCTGTTTAGGTAATATAGATCAATATTATGTCATAAGCCGCTAAAATGAGCTCAGATGAAACCCCTAATTGTGCTAGTTACCTGAGTTGAATTAACAGTTGATGCTTTACGAAACCCCATTAAAAGCTTTCCTTCTGGATCCATGCGACTGAAAGTTACTGAAATGAAATGAAATGTTTTTAAAGGATGAAAAATGAGCAGCAGAATTTTAAGTCTGAATAGATAGCCCAAAAACCAAAAAAGGAGCAAATATGCTAAACTGAAATGAAAGGAAAATTTCAGAATTCATTCACTAGACCAAAGCAACGCATATGTTCCTCCCCCTTTCTATCCCTTCTTGTGCATGTGGAGCTTACGGGAAGCTGGAACGAGCAAGATCAACGCAGGAATATGAACATAGATGTCAGCAACACTAAACAAGTGAAACAATAGTCATATTCTGTTTTTTATCTTGCCTTCGGATAACAGAGTTGTTTTTTTAATAGTATGTAGTTGAAGGACTCTTATTCAGAAATTGTACACTGGACACCTTCATTCCAATTCCAGAAAACAGCTGAGTGACTTTGACAAGAGGGATTGGCCAAAAGCATGTATTTGGAGATTGTTGAAAATACAAATCTCATACATTTTATGTTTAACTTGACCTACCAGCATTACAGCTTCTATGTTGAGTTAAAGCAAAGAACTAAAAGGGGCTGATCCCCAAGTAAATCTTGAATGTCACAGGCAGAAATTTCATCTAATGAATAAAAAGACAAATCTTTTTAAGTCGAGGTAAATGATTAATACTTAATGTTGACACGATGAACTGAATATAGCAGGTTTTATGACTCACTACAAAGCATGAAACTTCATACCTGTATCTCCTGCTTGTAATTGCATAGATTGTATGCAAGGGGTCACACCCTCGAGAACATACATTCTACTGTTGTTGTTTGGCCAAAATCTGAACTGGAATACCCATTCTTTGCCCTTCACATCCTGAATCCGCAGAGGAAGGCCTTCTGGTTGAGAAATTGGTGGAAAATATGCCTGAAAATTGAAATAACTTCAAATCAATTAAGAAACTGATGGAGTCGCCAAGAGGAGAAAAGGTAAAGGAAGACCAGGCCTCTCCTACGGTGAGCAAAACAGCAAGTAAACTACATTCACAAAGGGGAAAAAAGGTCAGTAAAGGGGAACGTGTTAAAATGATACTGAAGAAACAAAACGTGAAACTTACTTCGGCACATGCTTTAGGAAGTACCAAACGGCCAATTCGACCTGCATCGCTTGCACTCAGAACCTTCTCAAATAATGGTATGATGGTGGAATTTGAGCTTGAAAAGACATTGTCAAGGAAATCATGTAATGAAATAGGTGAACAGCAATCAATCTAATTTAAGAACTCATGATGGATACTCTCCAGATATTTGCTGCAACTCCTGATCTGTTATCCTCGGCCAATAACGTGGAAGCAACTGATTCTTAATCCGACCTTCAACAGGTGGCCTGGCAACACGAATCTGTGAAAGTATGCCAGCATTTGTCTCTGATCTCACAGCAGAGGTAGATTTGGGGGGTTTGGGCAAGAGGCTTCGAGACCTAGACCCTTGTTGCAAGGAAGAAATTCTCTTGTTCAAGTCCCTCTCATCCACTGGAGCAGGAAAAAGTTTTGTGTTCGATGAAGGTGCAGACAGAGCAATGCTTAAATTTGTTTGCACCTGTGATCCATGAATCTCATTAACGCCTATGTATCCGTTATACGAATCCAATTTGACATTCTTAGAGGACTCGGCGGAAGACTGACACAAATTTGATGAAAATGTGCATCCAGGTTCTCCAGCAGGATGGAAAGCTTCTTCCATTTTTATTTGGCCTATAGGCTTATTTGTGTTGTCATTCTGGTGTGGGAGCACAAGTAAAGGATCAACACTGTCAGAACCCTCTCTTTTATTAGGTTCAGAACCATTCATCTGACTGCCCAAAGAAGTTGAAGGCGTTTCACCAACACTGTTTGAGTTAGAAGTTCCAAAAGCTTTGGCCTTTACATGATTTGGTGTCTGCAGAAAAAATTGGAAGAACATAATGCAGGACGCAACATAGTTCCTAAGTTTCTAATAGTGAAAATCTAAGAAAACAACGTCTTGTCTAGCAAACTCAATCTGTCACATTCAATGAAAGAATATACTTGCTTATTAAACAATACACTTGCTTAACTACATTACAAAAATAAATAGGGTGTCCTGCTCTTGAACAATGTTAGAGAACAATCAGGAAATAGAACAGTTAACCAGATGGCAAGCACGAGTACAATTTGCTGATTTTTTCCTTAGGTGTGATTTTTTTGGATAAAACCAGTAGGAGCAATCCATGAGTTATTAGACTTTTATGTGTGTTTTGTTTTTTTGAGAATGAAGACTTTTATGTTTATTCAGATGTTTTATGGACTATTACTTAAATTACAATCCATAGAGAGCTTGCACGCAAACTTCAAAAGTAACAATTTGTTTGTGCAACACTTATATCATATGTTCACAGTACATAAGTCATAGATGCATATAATTTATCTCACAGCATGTAGTTGACAACTTCTAGCACAGCTGACACAATTAATGCCCCCACTATCAAGCAGCTCCAGCAAAGAACTAGAAGCAATGCATCCGCAATGAAGACGCTGCCAATACCAAAATTAGTTTCAAAGGTTAGTTATCGGAATCTCTGCAGAGAATCAGATTATACTATGAAGCAGAAAGACAATTTTGCAAGCTAACCTTGCCACATGAAATACACTCCCTCCAACCAGTGTCCTCCGA
The DNA here is from genome assembly GCF_000393655.2 of Nicotiana sylvestris. Taxonomy (NCBI): domain Eukaryota; kingdom Viridiplantae; phylum Streptophyta; class Magnoliopsida; order Solanales; family Solanaceae; genus Nicotiana; species Nicotiana sylvestris. The sequence goes on from NC_091068.1 coordinate 152,111,045, forward strand.
GTGGAATAAATCACAGAAGACGAGTTGCTCATAAGCAGTCCTGGAGTTAATCCAAATCCCATGTTATGAAATCTGGAATTTGTGATCTAATTCTCAGGAAAATGGGAGTGAAATTAACAGAGTAACAACTAACAAGATAGTGAATACGAACTTCACGTGATAAATTGTAGACCTAAACAAATTTAAGTTTATGAGATCTGTTAAGTCTTCATGTAGATAGTTTATGTGAAGTCCTAGACCTAACTTGAGGCAGTCACTACTTGTTTAAACTCATCTCACTTTTATCGGCAACTAACATTTCTAAGTACAATATTAAGAAATCTACCCTTTCATAGCATTCAGCTTTCCAGAGTTTAGTATTAGCTGCTAACCTAAGGTAAATTCTTTTATTCCTCTATCAATCACGTTAATTTACTGCTAGGTAGAGTGATCTTTCGTCAAAGAGCGACAAAGTTGCCAAAAAGAAAAAAGAAAAAAAAAACTCACTATTATACAACAAGAACCACATTGATAATGCAAATCCTTAGACGAAGTCACGCAGGTTAACCTGCACCGACTTCCTAAGGGACAACAATAAGCGATACACAACGCAGAAGGATTATCTTTCCCACAATTGAGTTTCTAACCTTTCCAGAACTAGAGTTCAGTTGAGCAGCCATTACTTGGTGCATGAACAGGACCAGGAAAGTATTTTCACAACATAATATAAGTTCTCTCAAATTGGGTATGCAATCTCTAATTAGAAAAGGTAAAGTAACTGTTTCATCGAATTCACGAACAACATCACAAATAAGGGGTAATCAGCCAATATATAAAACATGATTTAACAAATATCTTTCAGCAAAATGAAAACCTTAACATAAAACACAGAAACAATTCAGATTGTACATACTCCTTCCATTCCAAAAAGGGTAACCGTTTCAAAGAACAAAGGTCAAACCATCTAATATTCGGTCTCAACTCTCAATTAGGACATTGGTTCCTTCATCATTTATAAAATATATCTAACATTTCAAAATCTACACAGAGTATATAACTGACAACCTTTTTACAATTATACAAATCTAAAACTGCTTCACAACCGAAGTAGTAATGGTATCATATAAAAAAGGTACAAACAGAGGGAGTAATAATAGGCAAATCACTTTTACTGGAAATAATAACAACAATAATAAAATTTGTATTTACACAAGATAATTCCGTATAAATGGAGAGAGAGATCTGAACTGAAATGAAGTGAATTACCCGCATTTATCACAGAGGCAGGCAAATTCACCAGATTTTAAAGGCCAGCCTTTTTTCCACTCAATTGAAGAAGTAGCCCCACATACTCCATTCATGCAAATCTTAGAATCCATTTCAGCCCTAATACAGCATAATCTTCCTCTAATACAGTAGTATTATTAATACTTCATAACCAAAAACCCACCAAGAAAAAGAAGAAGTTTTGAACTAAAAATGAAGTCTTTAGAAAAACCCAATTATGGAAAAAGTCAATAGGAGGAATAATTAGACTTTATACACTATAAAGCTAGTAAGCTGAAATGTTTGAGAGTTTGTGTATACTGTATATAGAGTTTGCTGAGGTGGGAGGAAATATAGTAAATTTGTGATAGAGGAATTTTGGAAAACTGAATTCCGGTACCGGAAAGTTGTATCGCCGGCGGAGTTGGGAGGAGAAAATGAAATGCATAAACCAGAGAAAGAGAGAGAGGAGTAAAGTGTAAAAGTGTAAAACTGGAAAAAGCGCATGCACGAAACTTGAAGGGTCAGCAAAGGTCGCCCGCCTTTCCCTTTCCCTTTCTTTCTGTTTCTCTTCCACTAACGTCCCTCTTCTTCAACTCTCTTCACTTTTTCTGTCTCTTTTTTAAATATTTTTGGAATAATTTTAATATATCAAAATGACTAGTAACTAAAATCAGTTGTAATGACACATTCACTTTTAAAACCTTAATTACAATAACAATAACAACCCCTATCTCGAGGGATAGACAGACTGTTTTCGGAAGACCCTTGGCTCATGAAGACAAAAAGAGACAATATATGATTACCATCAATAGAAATCATAGAACAAAGAACGGCATCACCATAACCAAAAAAATAGATGAAAAGTAAAATAATAACTAGTAGATAAAGTACAATATTAAGAGGAACAAAAGAGTAGTGTGAACTCAATATTCACCACTAACGGTCTAAACTCGAGTCCTAACAGACTAGTCTCACTCTGGACTCTGGAGCGCCGAAGAGATATTCTCAACTACCTTCTAACCTACAGCCTTAATGCTCGATCTCCACAACTTCCTGGCTAGGGCCATATCATATTGAATACCTTAATTATATTGAAGAAATTTGGATTATCTCATGGAGTATAATATATCTGCTTCCAAAGATAATGTGTACGTCCATATGGTAATTAAAACAAAGATTTTAATATGAGAACCAGAAAAATATTGAAATATTATTATATTGTAACCAAAGTTTTTTTATAATATTACAAAAGTTAATTGAGTAGTGATAATAATACATTAAACAGTACCACTTTTAGCTAATTAAAAGAGCTTTGTTTGTTTGGGGGGTGAGGGGGAACCCCATTGTATGATGATTATTGCTTTTAAATTTTTTTTATTGTATTTAAAAATATTACAAAAGTGCCTTAAACCTGCATTTTTAATGAAAAAAATGTTGTAGAAAAAAGAAAAAAATAAATGGGGTGAAGAGTGGGAGTCCTAATCAAACAAACAAAAATCCTCTTTCCTTTTTCAACTCCAGTTCTTTGCCTTTGTCTGTACGATAGTTCATTGAGAATGGACAGTACTAAACTAAGATTCCAATCATCATCGCGTAATTAAACAGATTAGTAAATCAAAAGTTTATTCAATCCCCTAATTGATTACTTCTTCTACGCGTGCGTGCGTGCATAATATTGCCTTGCTTATATGACGTCATGCTTGTGAAATGGATAACAAAAAGCATTAATTGCAAAAAGAAACTTTTTTTTAATATAAATTTTTTCTCCTAACTAGTGTTTATATCAATTCAATATATGTTTCGCACGCAAGACGGTGTATCGTATTAATACTCTGTTTGGATCATCGTTTCCGTCATGGAGTAATAAGAAAAAAAGATAAAGAGTAAAATAGAATATGGAGTAATAAGTTAGGACATAATTGAAAAGAAAAAATAGGAAATAATTTCATCACCTCAAATTGGTTGTTTCAAAAAAGAGACTTTTCATTGTTCTGGAACAATGGATTAATAATACAATACAACCAATTTTAAATCAAAGGCGGATCCAAGATTTAAATCATATACTCTTAAGGTTTTTAGCATTGAACCCATTATCTATACTATATTAAAAGCACGAAGGCCCTTAGCGAAATGTCGTTCGCCTTTTTTACCTTTCATAAACAGATTTTACACTAGATAAAATTGTCATTCAATTATTTTTTCTATAAATTAGGAGTTTAAAATCAACTAAAATTTTGGTCATTAAATATTTTCCTATTTGAACTCTCTAGCAATTCCTAATATTTAGGAGTTTAAAATCTATTATATTATTCTTTATAAAAATTCTTCTTTATTTTAAAACTTTTACTTATTAGAAAAGCTGCATTTATAAAATTATAAAACCTTAAATAGTTGGAAGTCCGTAATGTAGAATAGAATTCATTCACTATATTATGTTATTAGAATACTTTTAGTTGGGGCCGAGAAAAAATTGTTTATATATTTGGTTAATTTTTAATTCTCTTCTTTTAATTTTTTGTTACCTTTGTATTAAATATGTGAAATTTACACACACATATACATACATACATATATATATATATATATATATATATGTTCACATATTTACATTATATTGAAGTCATGTCATCGGTAATCTGTAAAATATTTTAATACTTAGCTCATCAATTAGAATAACAAAGAAAATACTTAGAATATAAATGAGAAAGAAAGTGAGCGAAAATTAGTCCACGAACGTTAAATAACACTAGCGTTCCAATAACATAAAGATCCAAAAATAAAGTACTCATTGATTCTTTACTATTCTAGAATAAATTTTAATTTAAAAATTAAATTTTGTAATGTATTTGATAAAAGTGTAATTACAATTAATATTTTAGATTTGTGACGAGCTATATCTCTTATACTTTTATATCTTACACTTAGATTATATCAAAGTAAAAAAAAATGCAGCTAAAAATTCATAATCTATTTATTTACATTTACATATCTTGCATTTTTATTATAACTCAAGCACACATTTTAATATAATATTAATGAAATCTTATTTTAAAATAGTTAATTATCGTGACAGGGCACACGCGCAACGCGCGTCCGCTAAAACTAGTACTTTTAAAGTTATGAGTTCATATCCATTATTTTTGCAATTTTAGTGAATTTTTACATATAAATTTTTACACCGTGTCAAAAGTTATGAGTTCAGTTGAACCTGTTCGTTGTTAACTACATCCGTCTCTGATTTTAATGAAACAATCAAAACAAACATTGTTTTGGAATAACAATACAATACGATACAACGGGAAACAGCCATCAAAACAAGCTGCGAGGGAGCTTTTTCTTTCTCTTTTCTCGATTCTCTCTATAGATGGGAGTCATCATATATTTATAGTCGAATGAGCAGAGGGCGGTGCCGAATCCTTAGGTTGCACATTGGAAAGAACGGGTTGTGGGAGCAGGACTCGACCTGACTCTTATTCTTTCGGCGTAACAAAATGGGACATTATGTCCGCATAATTCAATTGTCGTTCACCGGGTCTCTTCGAGGGTTTTCAGTCTTATTCCCTCATTCATCCCTTCGAACGATTTCTTATCGAGCTGGGGAGCAACTCCGACTGCAACTCACGTAGTCTGAATTCATGATTTCAGAATTAACTATATGTTAGTCTTTCATCGCGCCATATGTCGGACCGAGGTCGACGTCAATCGCAGCCAGAAAGAGACAAACTCCGAGTGACATCGGTATAGCTTGATAACGGAAAAGGCAAGATATACGCTATTGATCGAGGATTGTGGCGTGAATCTCGGAACGGATCAATCTACGGCGGTTAATCAGATGTTAATATGGTTTCCTCCTATAATTAGAAGTGTGCCTTATTTAGGACTTATCTATTATAAAAAGAGGGATCCTATTCATTGTTCACTGACAAGAATATATACACTCGTTACTTTTCTGCTATTTCACTTACTGTTCATCAGAGTTGTTTTATCTTTTACTGTTCTTGTTGTTCCACCTCGAGACTATCTCGAGTTGAGGTCGAGACCTAGCTAGCATACTGGTTTGATTTATTTTATTCTCTAATTTATTCATTTACTTTCTTGTTTATCAATTGGTGATGGACGAAATCACATATCCTTAAAACCATAATATAAGTTTATTTGTTATCCGAATTTGAGGGTAAACAGTTTGGTGCCCACTGTGGGGCTAAGGATAATAGTGATTGTTCGGTGCTGATTCTGCTAACACACATTATTTTACGCTTGTTCTTGTCAAGTATCTTTGCTCTCAGGTTAAAACATGTCAAACTCACAAAACGCACCCACACATGGTGAGGATGATCTCGGGTTACATGGAGAAAATGATAATGTGATTTCTCCAGGAGCCGAGGTGCCACATGCTAATCTTGGGGGAGCACCGGTTGCCAATCCAGTCGATGCCAGTTTGCACGTTGCTTTAAATGCGGACCTAGGCGCGGACCCCGAAGGGAATATACGCAGAGAAGGCCAATCTGGTGGCCAAGGTACACAGGGCAGAGGAGACGGAGGAGTCAATCTCCAAGTGATATTCGAGATGTTACAGGGTCAACAAGCAGCTATTGCTCAGCTACAAAATCAACATAGAGCTCCGAGTGGGGTCGAGCCAGATATCACTCGTCGTACCAAGCCAGTGCCAGAGAAGTCGAATGGTAACAAATCGGGTACCGATCATGCAATAATGAAAATGCTCGAGGAGCTCACCAAAAGAATTGAGTCATGAGAGAAGAAAATCGAAGATAATGATAAAAAAGTGGAAACATACAACTCCTAAGTTGATCAGATATCGGGGGCACCGCCAATTTTGAAAGGGATGGAGTCAAAGAAATTTGTACAAAAGCCGTTCTCCTAGTGCGGATCCGAACCCCATTCTAAAGAAGTTTCATATGTCGGACATACCTAAATACAATGGACCACCGATCCCAGCAAGCATGTCACCTCCTACACATGGGCCATCAAGGGTAACGATTTGGAAGATAATGAGAACGAATCTGTTTTATTAAAGAAGTTTAGGGAAACCATATCGAAGGGAGAAATGTGATTTGGTACCACAATCTACCACCAAATTCCATTGACTCGTTTCTTATGTTGGCAAACTCTTTCGTAAAGGCACATGCCGGAGCCATAAAGGTTGCGACAAGGAAATCAGACCTTTTCAAAGTAAGACAGAGGGATAATAAAATGTTGACGGAGTTTGTATCCCGATTTTAAATGGAATGCATGGAGTTGCCACTGGTCAGAGATGATTGGTCCATTCAAGCTTTTATTCAGGGATTGAATGAACGAAGTTCGGTAGCATCACGCCAGCTGAAGCAAAATTTGATCGAGTATTCGGCTGTAACTTGGGCAGATGTACACAATCAGTACCAATAAAAGATCAGGATCGAGGATGACCAGTTAGGAGCTCCTTCCGATTCAGTACGCCCAAATAGGCTAGCAGCCAAAAATCAAATGGACATTGATAGGGAGCCAAGATCGAACAAAGACAGATACCAACCATACACCTCAGATCGTAGGAACAGTAGTCCGGGATGCAATTCCACCCGGAACGATCGAAGAAGCGATCGAGGATAGGATTCCCGGGGACTCATGAGCAAAAGTGGTTTTGATAAGTACTCTAACCCCACAGAGTCACCTCGAATGTCGGAATATAATTTTAGTGTCGACGCGTTAGGCATTGTATCGGCAATTGGAAGAATCAAAGATACCAGATGGCCTAGGCCCATACAGACCGATCCTTCCCAAAGGAACCCCAATCTGATGTGTAAATATCATGGCACGCATGGTCACAGGACCGAGGATTGCAGGCAATTGAAAGATGAGGTAGCATGTTTATTCAATGAGGGCCACCTTCGAGAGTTCCTAAGTGATCGAGCCAAGAATCATTTCAGGGAAAGGGACGCCAACAGGAAAAATGAACAGGAGGAGCCGCAGCATGTAATTCATATGATCGTCGGAGGGGTCGATATTCCACAAGGGCCCGTGTTCAAACGCACTAAGGTATCAATTACTAGAGAGAAACAGACCCGAGAATATGTGCCAGAAGGCACCGTATCATTCAACAACGAGGAAGCAGAAGGAATTTCTCATCCTCACAACGACGCTCTGGTAATTTCTATCTTATTAGATAAAGTTCAAGTTAAGCGTGTTTTAGTGGATCCGGGTAGCTCGGAAAATATCATCCGATCAAGGGTCGTGGAGCAGCTCGGCCTACAAGATCAGATCGTGCCCGCAGCTCGGGTCTTGAACGGTTTCAATATGGCTAGTGAAACAATTAAAAGAGAGATTATCCTACCAGTGAATGTGGCTGGAACTATCCAAGATTCCAAGTTTCATGTAATCGAGGGCGATGAGGTACAAAGCCCTGCTCGGAATGCCTTGGATCCATAACATGAGGGCAGTCCCTTCGACTCTCCACCAAATGATGAAATTCCTGACATTGGACGGGGTAAAATAGTGTACGGGGAGCAGCATGCTGCAAAAGAAATATTCAGGGTTGATGAGGTAATACTGATATCGGCATTATCAACATCGTAAGAATCGGGCATCAAGGGTAAACAGGAAGCCAAATAGCAATCATTGTCACTAGCCTTGACCGAATCGCAAAAGCATGGAATGAAAGAGGAAGATTTTTTGACCATTCAAAATTTTGTTGTTCCCGAAGATTCCAACGCTACCAAATCAACGGTCGAAAAGCTGGAACAGGTTATATTGATCGAGTACCTGCCCGAGCAAAAGGTATACCTGGGAACGGGATTAACCCCCGAACTCAGGAAAAAGCTTATTCAATTTCTTATTGATAACATAGATTGTTTTTCTTGGTCCAACTTAGACATGATAGGGATCCTGCTGGAGATAATAACCCATCGACTAAGCCTGGACCCAAAGTTTAGATGGATGAAACAAAAGAGACGGCCCCAGTCTGAGGTAAAACATGCATTCATAAAGGATGAGGTAACTAAACTTCTCAAAATAGGGTCCATTCGGGAAGTGAAATATCCTTAATGGTTAGCCATTTTAGTCGTAGTTCCTAAAAAAGGGAACAAAGATTATAAGGATTTAAACAAGCCATGTCCCAAAGATTCTTTTCCACTGCCTAACATCGATTGCATAATGAACGCCACGGCCGGCCACGAGATCCTTAGTTTTCTCGATGCCTATTTCGAGTACAATCAAATTCAAATGAACCCGAAAGATCAAGACAAGACTTCATTTATCACCAAGTGTGGAACATATTGTTATAATGTAATGCCCTTCGGGCTAAAAAATGCAGGAGCTAACTACCAACGCCTAGTAAATAAAATGATCGAAGAACAGATAGGTAAGTCAATTGAAGCATATATTGATGACATGCTAGTTAATTCCCTGCGCGTAGAGGACCATTTGACACATTTGCAGGAAACATTCAAGATACCGAGAAAATACAATCTGAAGCTCAACCCTGAGAAGTGCGTTTCCGGGGTCTATTCGGGCAAGTTCCTTGGCTTAATAGTGTCGAATCGGGGAATCGAGATCAAACACCGATAAAATCAAGGCTATCGAAGACATCACCATCATGGACAACGTTAAAGCTGTGCAAAGGCTGACAGGGCAGATAGTTACCTTAGGCCGATTCATCTCAAGATCGTCGGATATGAGCCATAAATTCTTCTCTCTACTAAAAAAGAAGAATGATTTTTCCTGGACCCCGAAATGCCAACAGGCGTTAGGGGAATTGAAGCGGTACCTCTCGAGCCCAACCATTGCTGCATACTCCAAAGGCAGATGAAAAACCCTACTTGTACTTGGTAGTCTTAGAGATCGTGGTAAGTGGTGTCCTGTTTCGAGAAGAGCAAGGTACACAATTCCCTGTTTATTATGTAAGTCGAACTCTAGGAGAAGAAGAAACTAGATATCCACACTTAGAGAAATTGGCACTTGCATTGATAAGCGCCTCTAGGAAGCTAAAATCATATTTTCAATGTCACCCCATATGTGTGTTAACCACTTACCCGCTTCGTAATGTTTTGCGTAAGCCCGAACTATCGGGTCAATTGTTCGAATGGGCTATCGAACTCAGTGGGTACGATATCGAATATCAACCCCGAATGGCCATCAAGTCTCAAATTTTGGCAGACTTCGTGGCCAATTTCACGCCAACCCTCGTACCCGAAGTCGAGAAAGAACTCTTGTTAAAATCGGGTTCATCATCGGGGGTGTGGACCCTTTCACAGACGGCGCTTCGAATGTGAAGGGGTCCGGGCTAGGCAACGTTTTGAAGCCGTCCACAGATAGCACTATTAGACAATCCATCAAAATTTCTAAGTTGACTAACAATTAGGCCGAGTACGAGGCCATGATTGCAGGTCTCTAACGAGCTAAAATCTTCAAGGCGGAAGTCATTGAAGCCAAGTGCGACTCTTTGTTGGTAGTAAACCAAGTAAACAAAACCTTCGAGTTCGAGAGGATAGAATGCAAAGGTATTTGGACAAGCTATAAGTGACTTTGCACTGTTTTAAAGAATGGACCTTGCAGCATGTACCTCGCGAGTAGAACAGTGAAGCCGATGCTCTTGCAAATTTGGGGTCATCAGCCGAGGAGGATGAAATCAACCCAAGGACTGTCGTTCAACTCTCGAGATCTGTGATCGAAGAAGGACACGCTAAGATAAACTCTACAAGCTTAACTTGGGATTGGAGGAATAAATACATCGAGTACTTGAAAAACAGAAAGCTCACATGGGATCCTAAAGAATCGAGGGCCCTATGAAAAAAAGCTGCTCGATTCACATTGGCTGAAGATGGAGCACTGTACAGGAGGAGGTTCGACGGACCATTAGCAGTATGTTTGGGACCAGGGGACACCGACTATGGTCTACGAGAAGTCCATGAAGGAACTTGTGGGAACCACTCCGGTACCGAATCACTAGTTCACAAAATCATCATAGCAGGATACTATTGGGATAGTATGGGAAAAGACACTAAGGAGTTTGTTCAAAAATGGGATAAATGGCAAAGGTATGCACCAATGATCCATCAGCCTAGAGAACAACTTCATTCGGTCTTATCCCCATGGCCATTCATGAAATGAGGGATGGATATCGTCGACCCTCTGCCATCGGTTCCAAGTAAAGCTAATTCATTTTGTTTATGACTGACTACTTCTCTAAATGGGTGGAAAAACAAGCCTTCGAGAAAGTCAGAGAAAAAAAGTTATAGACTTCATCTGGGATCACATCATATGCCTATTCGGGATAGTTGCCGATAAGGTTGGGCATAAAATTCAAAAAATCGAATTTTGAACAGAACCAAATTAATTTGGTATTTCGGTTTCAGTTTTTTCAGTATTTCGATTTATTTCGGTGCAAAATTTTTGGTATTTTGGTAATTCGGTACGGTATACAGTAGTTTTTGATATTTCAGTATTATACCGAAATAGTTTAGTCTATGCTCAACTTTATTTTTATTTTTTAGCCCTATAACCTTAAGCCCACACCCCAAAAGTCCAAAACCCTTAATCCTGTAATCCCTTACCCTTAGCGTAGCGTGGCTTAAGACCAAATATTAACCCCTTAAAGGGTCCCTTTGCATAACCATTGTGGAAAAAGTATATCTTCCAACAAAAGTTTTATGGTCTGATTCTTTACCCTTCGTTGACACAACCAAATGCAGTCTCCTTTTGGAAGTTGGCGTAACTTCGATAAGTTTTATTACTCTTTGGAAACGGTGATATTGTCAGTTTCAACTTTACCCAAAGCCATTGGGAGTCACCAAGATTTTTGGAAGAGCAATACATTGATTCGATACACAGAAGCTCACTATAATTGGTCCCTATAAACGATTAAATAACCAGACTCCCCCAAGTTCTAGGTTTTTGCTTCTTTTCATTTTTGTTATTAAAGTTCTTTTTTACTTTTTCTTCACTATAGGATATAAGGTTTAGACATGGATTATAATATATATGCTGCTTTTCCTATTTTATTTTGGGAGAAAGGTGTTTTTTAGAAGACGAAAATGGCAAAGCTTAACAAAACACAGTTGATTTGGTTTAAACCGAAAACGTACCAAACCAAAATAAGAGATACCAAACCGTACCAAAATACTTGGGTATGGTATTTGGTATTTACAATTGATAAATCGAATACCTAAATACCAAATCGATATTCTTAAATACCGAACCGAAGTACCGAATGTCCACCCTACCTACCGAAATCATATGCGACAACAGAAAGCAGTTCATCGGCAGCAAGGTAACGAAGTTTCTCGAAGAACATAAAATAAAAAGGATCTTATCGACACCGTATCATCCAAGTGGAAACAGACAGGCCGAGTCAACGAACAAAACTATCATTCAAAATCCAAAGAAAAGATTGAACGACGCCAAGGGAAAATGGAGAGAAATTCTACTCGAGATCCTTTGGGCATATCAAACAACATCGAAGTCCAGTATGGTGGATACCCCATTCTCCTTAGTATATGGCTCTGAAGCCTTGGTTCCAGCCAAAGTAGGGGAACCTAGTGCCAGATTTTGACATACAACGGAAGAATCAGATCACGAGGCTATGAATACTAACCTCGAACTATTGGATGAAAAATGAGAAGATGCACTCGTTCGGATGGTTGCGTAGACCCAAATTGGGAAGGACCTTATCAAGTCCTCGATATTGTTGGAAAGGGATCTTACAAGCTAGGCACGATAAACAGAGAGCAACTACAAAACAATTGGAACATCTCGCTCCTTGAACGATACTACTGTTAAGGTATGACCTTCTCCTTTTTCATTTACGTTTTCACTAACTTGTTTTCAGGTGTTCGAGCAAAAATATTGGAGTTATCATCAAGCAGGAAGATATTAGGACCCTACAACACACGTTGCACTCGTTTTACCTTCAACCAGTTTTTATCCCAAATGGATTTTTCCGGTAAGGTTTTTAATAAAGCAACCATTATTCATGCTAACTTAGAGTATCTGAGATCTCCTTACATTCAACCTCGAATACTGGGGGGCATCACCCTCGGATGATTTATTTTCAGGGGAAAGTACTTCGTGTCAAAAGGGCCTCGATAAGGAAACTTTGTAATGGGCCAAATAGTGGAATGAACCGTGTCCATGTAGATTAATCGAGCCTCAATGGAAAAACATGTACAATTTATTCAAAGAATCATTTTTCTTTATCAAATATCTTGCGCCTCAAAGAAAATTTTCTACTATACAAGCTCCATGCTTATAATTTTTGTGGAAAATGGCTCAAGGGCCAAGTACAATTACAACTCAAACAGTAAATGGCCCAAAGGCCAAGTATAAATACTCCTCGAATGGTCAACCACCCCCCCATTCGGGGACTGCCGTCGAAAATCAACATGTTCGAATTATCTAAAAGTCCTCAAAGAGCACCCCTCGATTTATAGGCCAAGGCCATCATTCTCGGGGACTAACACTTCGAACAAGTTCGAAGTGTTTTTGGGAAAATAAGACCAAGAGTCACACCCAAAGGCTACGGCCAAACTAATGCGGCTTGGAGGCATCCGAACCCCGCAATAAAAATAGGCCTTCGAATTCTTTAAAAAAGGCTACCCTCGGCAAAATAATCAAAGGGCTTCGATAAAATCAGCCCTTGAAAAACCTTACGAGGTATCGAATTATTCAAATACAAACATGTGCTAAGGCACTAAAAACAAAGGGGTTTCGATCAACACTAAACCCTAAAAAAATAACTGGTACAAAAAATACATGCTAAGACATAAGAAAATTTTACTAAGTCTTTGAGCCAAAAGATGGAAAAAATAGCCATCCTTTAGAGGCCATATAGGCCTAATTCAAAGAGCTTAAGGGCTAACACACTTTGAGTTCGAGAACACGTTCTCACTCGATTCGAACCTAAGGGTTCTGCTATCTCGAATTCGAATAAGAACCTACTCAACTACAGACCGAGGGTCCGTTTTCATTCAAAACAAACCTAAGGGTTCTTTTGCTCCAAATTCAAGTTTCACTCGAACCCGACTATAAAAGCAGTATTATTATGGCTTCGATCAAGTCATTTAAAACCAAAGTCTCGAACAAATTGTTTAAAGCATAAAAATGTGCTAAACTTTTACAAGGCACGAAACATGATTGAAGACAAAAACTGAGAAGGCATTCAAAATGGAAATTTCTTTATATATATATGGATGAAAATATGTACAAGGGACCGACAAAGGCCTTACACAAAAATCCAAAAACGAAGGAAGAGATTCTAAGTGCCTAATCTTCCTCGGGAGCTTCATCTCCATCTTCTCTGCTCGCACTCCCGGAGTAATCATCATCAGAGAGCAAAGCTTCGGCCTCGGCCTCTAGCACTTTTGTGTTCTCAATATCGTCCGTGAGGTCAAAGCCACAAGCATGAACCTTTTCGAGAGTCTCTCTCTGAGACTGACATTTAATATGCTCGACAACACGAGATAATTGAACCTGAGCAGCATCAAAAATTTCATTCGCTCGAGTGTTAGCGGCTTCAGCATCGTCTCGGTAGACATCCATGACCACCTCCGTGTTGGCCTTTGCTTTTTTCGCTACAGATGCAGCCTTTGCAAACTCAGCATCCAGTCGAGTCTCGAGCTCTTTAATTTTCTTGGCTCGAGCCAAGCTCTCTTCCTTCATGATTTGGAGTTGACGCTCAAACAAAGATAGCTGGGCCTGAGTGGTCTCTTTCTCCGAGGCAAGACGGTCCATGTTTTGCTTCCACCCCAAAGTCTCTGTCTCTTTCACCTCAGCCTCCCCGCGAAGCTGCTCAATCTTTTCGGCCTTCTGCTGAACCTGCATGATCTAAGTGTTAGTCGCCAAATTGCTATGTCAAGCTCCCCAAAAATTTATGTTACCTGCTCAATGAGATCGGTCTGCTCTCTGTGAGCTTTTGTCAATTCAGCTCGGAAGTCCCTGATCTCTTCCTCTTTTTGCACATAGAGGCATTTGAGGGCGTCTCTCTCCTTCGTGAGCCTCTTGAGATCGGCTTCACACCGGTTTAGCTGAGCTCGGGATTTGTTGAACGCTTCCCAATAAAGCGTCACAGCCTTTGGAGAAAGGACAGAAATCAGACAGAAGGAAATAAAAGTAAATGTAATAACATGGAATGAAATTTACCTTGTTCAGGAGTTGCTGAGCCTCATCAAAAATAATTTTTGCATCTAGGTCAGAAATGTCATCGACCCCCACAAGGCAACCACGAAATATGTCTTCCCTTTCGTGGGTCGTTCTCATATTGGGGGTCTCCATAGACCATACCTCCTGAAATGCCCTTCAAAAAATATGGGTCCAGGCGGCGAATCATCAATATTGATTGCCCTAAGCAAGTCACATGGGTCACTCTCTCCTTTTCGAAGGGCCTCGGAACCGGACCCTTCAGGCATACTCGTTGGTTGTTCGTCACGGCGGGAGACATCTTCGGCCCCCGATGACTCGGGGACTTTGCTCGGACCATCTTCCGAGATCTTCTCTGTCCGAGGATGAGACTCCTCGGCCATCATCGGCTCAGCTGCTTTTGAAGCTTTGACGCTTCCCCTCTTTTGAGCCACCAGCTCACAACCAACATCTTCTCCCTCCTCTTCTTTATCTCGTAGTTTTTGGGCTACGATAGCATGTAGAGTAGCAGCATCATTTTTTGACTTATGAGCCTTGTTCTTCTTAGGCTTTGGGGTATCAAAAGGCGAGGCCCTTCTCCTCTTCTTGTCTATAGCTGGTTTTGGGGCCATCTCTTCCCCAGGCGGTACCGATCTCATTTCAGCAACATCCCTGAGGTTTGCATAAGACGAAGTCAAGTATAAATAACAAGAAACATTTCAGAAAAAAGCATCAAAAGCGTACAGGATAAGCTTACCATGATTATTGGCCTCCCATCGGCCCCTCGCTAAATCGCACCACGAGCGCTCAACATATGTGAAAGTTGAAGCCAGCTTATGAACCCAAATTTTGAGGTTCAGGATTGCTCCGGGCACCTAGGGGACCACTACATCACAAAAAAAGACATGGGTGAGAAAAGATGCGGGTGAAGGAAGATAAAAGAAACAAAGCAATCGACATAAGATGCATGGGTTTACTTACACTTCATGTTCCATTCCTCGGGGAATGGCATTTTCTCGGCCAAGACTATATCGGAGGTCCTCACTCGGACAAATCGACCCATCCATCCCCGATCCTTGTCCTCGTCTGTACTCGAGAATAACATCTTTGTGGCTCGGTGATGGAGCCTTATTAATCTGCCCCTATAGAGACGGGGCTATACAGCCTCATGAGGTGGTCGAGGGTAAATAGCATCCCTTCGACCTTACTCACAAAGGAGCAAGATAACAATGCGCCAAAAGAAGGGGTGTATCTAGCCAAGAGTTATTCGGTATTGGCGGCAGAAGTCGATAATAACGGGATCGACTATAGTACCCAGACTGAATGGGTAAGTGTATACACTTAGAAACCCTTCCACGTAAGTAGTAATATCCTCCTCGGGGGTAGGAATCACCACCTCTGCGTTTTCCCAGTGGCAGTCCTTTTTCACCTGCTCGAGATCACCTTCGGTTATCGAGCATATATACCTCAACATGGGCTCACATCGGCTAGGTACCTAAGAGGCTTTTTTTAATTTGAAATCAAAATAAAGGTCGCATGAGCCAGGAATGCACTCTTCGATGCGTGGCCATACCGGTGTTTTATCACCAATGGCCGCGATGAAGAGGTGTTGTCCTTTTGTAGTATGGTTTTGGAGGTTTTCTCCATTAATTCAGGTAGAAGGAAGCTAAAAGAGGTGAAACTTGGTATTCTTAATACTAACAAAGTTGACTCCACGGGTGGTGAAAGAGAAGCGATAGAGAAAGTAAGAAACTTAGAAAACTTGGTAGAGGTGAAAGTAAAATTTTGGCTCAACCTAAGAGCCTATATTTATAGATTTATGGTGACAGTTTGGTGGTTCTAGTGGCCGACCGTCCACTGGCAAGCATTAATGGTTTGGGGAACTGTACCAACGGGCGGTCACCTTAATCGCTTACGTCATGGGGATGAAATCATTATTGGGGTATCCAAAAAATTGAGGCTCAGGTCGTTTCTTATCATTTTACTCTAAGAAACAAGGGGACTATCTGTATATGGTAGAAATCGGGGGCTTACCCGATTTCATTCTTTGGTCGAGATGGAAATGTCACATCTAGGAGATAAGATGTCGAGTCTGGAATCAAAGCCTCTTTTTGGACCGAGGTCGACGTCAATCACTGCCATAAAGAGAGACTCCGAGTGGCAACAACATAGCTTGATAATAGAAAAGGCGAGATATCCGTGATTGGTCAAAGATCGTGGTGTGAATCTCGGAACGGATCAATCCATGGCGGTTAATCAGATGTTAATATGGTTTTCTACTATAATTAGAAGTGTGCCTTATTTAGGAATCCTCTATATATAAAGAGGGATCCTATTCATTTGTAATATTCATTGTTCACGGATAAGAATATACATACTCGTTACTTTTATGCTATTCCACTTACTGTTCATCAAAGTCGCTTTATCTTTTACTATTCTTATTGTTCCACCTCAAGACTATCTCCAATCGAGGTCAGACTTGGCTAGCATACTGGTTTGATTTATTTTATTCTCTAATTTATTCATTTACTTTCTTTCTTACCAATTGGTGTTGGACGAAATCATATATCCTTAAAACCACAATATAAGTTTAATTGTTATCCGAATTTGAGGGTAAACACCTACTCACTACAAAATATAAGTTTTAACTATAGTATGTATAATGTACCTAGTCTCTATACCCGTGCGTTGCACGAATATGTAACACTAATGTTTACCTTAAAATCTGAGAACAATTAAATTTGTATTAAAGTCTTAAAGATATGTGATTTAGTCGAATACCCACTGATAATCAAAGAATCAAACGTATAGGTTTAAAGAAATAAGTTGAATTAAACCAGTGAACAAGCCAGTCTCGATCTCGAGCTAAGGTAGACTCGAGGTAGGTCAGTAAGAACAATAAAGCTAAAAGACAATTCTGATGAGCAATAAGCAAGAAAGCGAAATGTGTATGTTCTCTTCTCAATAATTGATGCGTTACAAATGATTAGGGTCCCCTTTATATAGTAGGGGAATCCTAAATAAGGTACACTTCCAATTGTAGTAAAGAATTTTATTATACAGCCATCTAACCGCCTAGTACAAATCCGTTTCGGAATTTACACTGTGCTCTTAGAGCCACTGTGGGAATCTCGCACTTTTTGTTATGGAACTATACTGGTATTATCTCGAGGTCGGTCATACTTGGCCTCTATGTTTATCGAGAACTTTGATCTCCGAATCTTGTACTTTGCCATCGGGTCTGTGCGTGGTCTATTTCGATCTTGCTCTCAAAGTGACCCTCGAGCCCACGAAATAATGCATACCTAATTTCGACTGTATTCAGATAGTCCTCGTGTTTCTTAGAGTAAGACCATAAGAAACGATTTGATACTTGATCCTCTGATGCCTCAATCATGATGTCAATCTCGTGACGCCAGCGATAGAAGTGATTGAAAGGTCGCCTCTACATAGTTCCCAAGGTTATTAATTGAAGGCGGCTGATGGTTGGCCATTGGCTTTCCCAAACCGTTAAAGTGGCCACTATAAATAGGTCAATTTCACAACTTTTACAATCTTTACTTCTCAAACCTTTCCCAAAACCTCACTAGTTTCTTCATCTTCTCCGAGTCCATCTTTTCTTCAATTTGTTCTTGTTACAACATCAACTTCGTCTCTTCTTTTGAATTTCTCAACGGTAATGGCTAAACCATCTAAAACCGTTCCTCAAAAAGAAAAAGCCTCCTCATTATCGCAGCTGGACGGTAGTAGAACGACGGTGCCACCTTGTATCCAGGAGTGCATTCCTGGACCATGCGAGCTATCTTTCGATTTCAAAATCGATAAGCCTGCATCCATTCCAGGCCGATACGAGCCTATGTCCCTATACATCTGCTCGATAACTTAAGACGATCTCAAGCAGGTGAAAAAGGATTGTAATTGGGAGGATAAATAGGTGGTGATTCCTTCCCTCGAAGAGGAGTTCACCACTTATATGGGAGGATACTTAAGCGTGTATACTTATCCTTTCACAATGGATCATGTAGATCCAGTCATTCTCGATTTCTGTCATCAATATCGGGTGACCCTTGGCCAGATCTACCCTTCTTTCTGACGCACCATCAATTTGCTCAGGTACTTCTCGGGCAAGGTCAAGGGTATGTCTTTTACACTAAACTATTTGATCAGGCTATACAGTCTTCGCCTCTATCGAGGTGGTTTGATAAAGCTCCAGCGTCAATCCTTGAAGGCGCTATTCTCCAATATCGATGAGGACAAGGACCGAGGATGGATGGTCCAGTTTGTCCGAATCAAGATCTCCGACTTAATTCCTGCTGAAAGGATGCCATTCCCCAAGGAATGGAACATGAAATGTAAGCACAACCCTATCGATGATGCTTACTATCCTGCTTTCCCTATTCTTCCTCGATCTAATTCCTTTTCGATGGTGCAGCTTCCCCTTGGTTTCTTGGTGCGGTTCTGGACCTCACAGGTTGGGTTCGACAACTGGCCTCCACTTCTTCACATGCAGAACGATGTTGGCGTGATTTGGCCAAGGGTCGGTGGAAAGCTAAAAACCTTGGTAAGTTCCCTTGTTCATATGTTGACATTTCTCTATAAAATACTTACTTCCCCTTATACAGGCCTCGGAGATACTGTTGTTATGAGGCTGCCTCTACTCGGTGAAGAGGAAGTCCCGAAGCCAACCAAGGAGAAAAAAAGGAAAAGGATTCGCCAACAAGTTCCCTAAAGCCTAAGAAAAATAAGGCTCTAAAGCCTAGGGCCAATCATGCGTCCCTATCTGCAAAAGTGGTCCAACACCTTCAGGATGACGAGAAAGAAGGAGAAGATGCTGAGTGCCTATTGGTATCTCGGAAGATGGGGAGCATTGAAGCTTCGAAGGCCGCTGAACCGGCAGTGGCTAATGTGGTTCAATCTCAAACCGAAGAAATCTTGGAGGGGAGCTCGAGAAGACTCCCCAAGCCATTGGGTGGTAAAAGGGCTCCTCGCCTTGGAGGACATTTGGCGGGAGAGCCCGAAGAGCCTAATTCTGAGGCCCTCCAAAGAGTAGAGAATGTCCCAAGTGAATCACTTGGGATAATTAACATAGATGAATACCTGCCTAGCCCTGTGTTTTCTAAAGGGCAATTCTGAGATGCCTAGGCCATGAAGACTCCCGACGTGGGGTCGACCCACAAAGGGAATGATATTTTTTGGGAATGCTTTGTGGGGGTTAAAGATGGCCCTTACCCATTTTCTTCGTTTATTTTCGACGAGGCTGAACATTTTCTAAAACAAGTAAGTTTCTGCCTTCAAAATTATGTTCATGCTTTATTCTTGTTTTTCTGAGTCTAACTTCTTTTCTTTGTATGAAGGCCGTGACGCTCCATCGACAAGAATTTTCTAAATCTCGAGTTGAGCTTGCCCGATGCGAGGCCTAAATCAAGAAGCTCGTGGAAGAGAGGGTCAACCTCAAACTCCTCAACGTTCAAAAAGAGGAGGAGATCAGGGACGTTTGAGCCCATTTGATGAAGGCTCATCGAGAACAGACTGAATCATTGAGAAGGTAATGAAACTTTTTGGGAGTTTGTTACGTGTTTATCTGACTTAACGACTAACGCTTCAACTTTACAGGCCCAGCAGAAGGGCGAGCTGGTGGAGCAGCTTCGAGAGGAGCTCAAGGAGAAAGTGGCCGAGACCCTGGGGTAGAAGCATCATATGGATCATCTTACTTCAGAGAAGGGCATGCTTCGGGCCCAACTGACTTCGATTGAATGTCAACTTCAAAACGTGAAGGTGGAATGCTTGGCCTGGAGCCAAAAATTTAAGAGCTCGAAGCTAAGTCGGCCGCCGAACTTGCAAAGGCTAAATCTAAGGTGGAGGCATTTGTGGCCTTTTATCGAGCTGACACCGAGGCTGCCAACATTCGGGCACAAGAGGTCTCTATTACTGTTGAAGTCAAATTGTCATGTGCTTTCGACCACGCTAGGCGAAAATCCTGGAGAGAGACTCCCGAGGAAGTGAATGCTCGTGGCTTTGACCTCTCAACTGATATTGAAAAGGTAAAAGGTTTGGAGGACGAGGCTGTCGCTCTACTCTCCGATGATGAAGACTGTTGTTACAAGACCATTTCCTCGTCAGGTCACTGTGTTTAGGTTGAAGACTTCTTCCTTATTTCCTTGGTTAGTCTTTCAGTGTAGTACTTAGGGAAGAACCTCTGACTCTTGTAAAGCTGCGAGCTTATTACATCGTATTCTCGATTGAATTTTTAATGTTCGTGCTCACTTGTAATTATCCTTACTTACTTACCCCCATGACCTTGTGCTCGTCGGGTTGCTTCTGAACTTAAATTTTGACTGTTTTCTAGTGGAATTCTCCTTTATTTATATAGTACTCATACGGTACCTTTAACTACCCCAACTCCTATCTGAATATTTCTCAAGGATCACGATATCATTATCTGCGAGACTGGATTCACTATGTTGGGGTTCACTATGTTTATCTTGCAGGGTCTGTTTATTTATCTGTACCTTCTTGTCTAGCCATAAATAGGCTCTTCCTAAATCAACTGCTAACTACTCGTTCGTCCATTCTCATATTAATATTTTGCGTTATCTTTCTTGGGGTTATTTCCCTTGCCTTAACTTACGTCTCGAAGTGGCTCCTTATTTTTCAATAACATCTCGAGCAGGAACCCTTACTTCTTTTCCTTGAGGTCGTATTTGCATAATGTTCTGGAATTGCAGCATACCTATAGGATTTGGATAAGCGCAATCTTATCCCTTTCTCAGTCTTATCACATTTTTCCTTTATTATTCTATAGTTACTACAACCACTTAATTCTGACTTAATGCCATATCACTCCATATTCCCCCCTTTAGGGAAGTATTAAGATTTACCTCTATAATGATCTACATATAGATGTTTTATCTCTTTGGCATCTTTTCACATCATCGATGACTCATACCCGCCTTGCGGTAATCCTTCTGCACTAAGGATAACAAAATTCCTTACTCATGAGGGTGACACTTAGTGTAACTGGCACACTGAGTCCTTTAAGCTTAACTTTACTTACATTGCTTGCTTTAGGAAAGCATCTTCCTGAATGACCTTTAAGGGTTATTATTCTATCGTCCATTCTTTTATTGCCATAATGCAATCTGAAATTCTCATGATCCCGACTATTATCAAATCACTCAGTCCCCAATTCATGTTTAGTTTACCTTGTTCACTAGCCCATACTGATTTCTTATTACTTTGGGGTCTAACTTTTCCTTCTGATAATCATGTTAGAGTCGCGAACTTATTTCTTGAAATGAGGATATGACTCTATGGCCTATACTCTTTTGTTATCTCAAGGCTTGTCACCTTTTGTCTTTTTCTTCACTTGACTATAGACTCTATAATACTGTCATCATTTTCATCTTTCTTTTTTTTCTACCGTTAGCATCCAGGTATCACATCTTACTTATAATGCTTCACTAAATCTTTTCTTATTTCCTACTAACATCTATGTCTATCACTGTCTTCAAAAAATTCAAACAAGACATTCCTTTGCTTTTACCTCCCCTTGCTTCATCCATTGGCTTTTCGAATTGCCTAATATTTTTTTCCTCTACTAGGGATGAGAGCCATACTAAGATAATATTTACCCCTTCAAGGCTTTCAGTGCCTATATTTATAGTACTCATATCTAGCTGTACTATTTTAGAATGCGCCATCTGGGTGTCTTACAAGGAGATCTATAAGCATATTTGCAATATCCTTCGGAAATATCAATTAAAGCAAATAATCCATTCACTATTTTGAGTTATCCTAACCCCAGCCAGATCCTGATATCTCGTCCTTCTCTTAAACCATATTTGTTAGCGCCCATAGGGCATAACTTAGATCGGTGTGGCCAATTCTACATACCTTTGTTATCGTTGAAGGTAACTCAAAATGCTTATATTTCTCTTCCTGAATGGTAAATAAGGATAATCTTCATTAATTGGGTACCTCGTACCCTCTTTCACCTTGCTTCTTTTACTTATTGAAACTTGTATTTATCTTCTAAATCTCTTATTGTCTTTTACCATAAAGGTGGATAGATATTCTTACATTAAGGCTCCTTATCAAGAGGCTTACACGTCTTAGTACACACATGATCTACTAAAGACCTTACATTTGCTTATTGTAGATATCATACAAAAATCGAATTCTTCTGACTCAACTCTTCCACATCTATCTCTCTTTCCAATCGTCTTTTCGGATGTATGTATCGTTGTATTACGAATAAGATAGAGTTTAGGATTTTGAATTCTTACAACTGATCTCTAACACACGATCTAGAGTAAGAAGAAAGAGCAACACTCCTAAATGTTGTCTATCCTCCTGCTTATAAGTGTGGTGCATGACACACCCATAAACAAGACTCTACTAGACATGACTGGTAGACTCCCTAGGACAGAACTACTCTGATACCACTTTTGTCACGACCCAAACCGATGGGCCGCGATGGGAACCCGGTACCTTACTCAACTGAGTACCAACGTAACGTATCTTTCTTATTACATTATCATATACACGTGACATACGGGCCTAATAAGCCAACATGATTATTTATAAACTCAAAACATAGGACGTACAATCTTTAATGTACACGACATATGTCTACAAGCCTCTAAGAGTACATAAATGTCATAAAGGTCTAGACAGAGTCCCGCCATATCAAACAATATACGTCTAAATCATACTAGCCAAACAAGAAACTCCGAAGCAAATAGAGCGCACCAACATCTTTCGCTGAGCTGATAGCCTACTTGGAGAGCTCTCGACCTGTTTATCGGGACATGCGGGCATGAAACGCAACGTCCCCAGGCAAAAGGGACGTTATTATGAAAAATGTACCGAGTATGTAAGGCACATAAATAAGTACATAACAGACATGGAAGAAATATAGAGTACTTGACTGAACCTGTAAGTTTGAATAACTCTGTAAATCATGAAATACTTTTAGCGTCATGCATATGCGTATGAATGTCATGTCATGCATAGGTACATGTTTCATAACATCATCAACCTCTGAGGGCATCCCATCGTATCATATCGGCCACTGTGGGTAAAATCATCAACGTATACCAGCTGATCAGGTGGTGGTGCGTATATAACGCCATAACCTTTCCTATATACCATATACATATATATATATATACATATATATGCATATATAATGCCATCTGGTCATGGGTCAATGTACATGATTGCAATGCATGAAAAGTACGTTAATAAAATCTTTCGGAATGTCATAAGACCATTTTGCCTTTGAGTAATATCATAAAGTAAACTCTTTTCAACTTTCGTATTTTTCTGAGACCCATGAACAAATGATAAAATATTATGACACATGGAAATTCAAGAACATAGATATCTCTAATACTTCTATGAATAGAGTCATTTATGGAGTTTGTGCATTTGCACGTTTCGTTCGTATTAGCCTTAACATACCTGAGCCGATTCTCTTGACAATCCCTCTAACACATATCAATTGCGATAAAACACGTTACGGTGGATCAAATTAGTGAAAAAATCCATGTAATATTCTTGAGAAAGATTGTACCGTGCTCTCTTAGAATCGCAATTCCCGAAGTCTGGTATGAAATTGTTGTAGTATAAGAAAAGGAATCTTAGAAAATCTCATTCGATCCCTTGCCAAGCTCAAATCTTCAACTATGGAAAAATTTCCTCCATTATCTTAATATATGTTTGAGATTCTGTTGGTACATAGCTTGAATTATATTGAATTTAAGCTTTTACCAATTTCACCAACACTTGGACTTGTGTCTTCCATAACATCTTGAGATAAGCTTCCCTTTTTAGGCTTTAAATGGTTGGGCCTCACATGATATTGACTAAGCTACATACTACACATAAATGTGCCACATTTACTTCATAGTATAAGAGTCATAATGTGGAATTGAGGGGCTACCACTTTATAGTAGGGGGAAAGGATTACTCTTATCCAAATATATCTCCAATTAATTAGGTAATGTCCCGTTACCAGGTAATTAATCAATTACCCGTAAAATTGAGAATTATTTCCACTTACTTAAAATATTACTCACTTTTTATATACCTTATACACCTTACTATTATTGCCATGTGGTACCTTGTATGGTACTAGTACATAAATACCGAGTATTTCGAATTTTATCCCAACATGCCAAACTTGGATGAAAATTCATTTTCTTTGACTTGCTTCCCCTTTTACCTTTACGAATTTACTTATTACTTGTTTGAAATAGCATAATCCTTATAATCTCCAAATAATTTTTCCTTGGACTGATGTCAGTTACCTTATGACAAATTCAACATACAACATTACAGGGTGCAACATCGTCAATGTAGTACTGTGGGACGTGATATCTCACTTCCGGGCTCTCTTTAATTTATGTATGGCATATTTTCACGTACAAAAATATAGGGTGTAACAAATAGAGTGAGCATCGGCCCAAACTCAGAGTAAAACAAGCCTTTAGTTTTTTTTAGTAATCGATGGTCTATCTTATAATAGAATACCTCTTAAGGTTTTTTGGAGAATCCTCGAGCTATGCTTAAGTCAATTTTGTGCGAGCTCGGGATGGTGGGACCCTTAGGTCCGAGTTGAGTGAGAACAAAGGTCTCGAACTCTGAATGTTTTGATGCTTAGGTTCTTTTAGGCTAGGCCGATATGGCCTTTAAGAGATGGCTATTATTTTCCCTTTTCGGCTTAAACGACTTAGTAAAAATTTCTTTATATTTATGCCTTGTCATGCATCTTTTAACCATTAGGTTTTTGAGGGTTTAGTATCGATTGAAACCCTTTTTATTTTTAGTGCCTTAGCACAAGTTTGTATGTGAATAATTCGATACCTCTTGAGGTTTTTTGAGAGATGATTTTATCGAAGCCCTTTGATTATTTTGCCGAGGGTAGCCTTTATTAACCGGTTTTCATGGAATTTGAAGGCCTATTTTTATTGTGGGATTCAGACGTCTCCGAGTCGCGTTATTTCGACCATAGCCTTTAATATGGCCGTAGCCTTTGGGTGTGTCTCTTGGACTTGTTTACCGATAACATTTTGAACTTGTTCGAAATGTTAGTCCCTGAGTATGATGGCCTTGGCCTTTATGTCGAGGATGCCTCTTTGAGGTCTTACGAATTCGTGTTTAGACAACTCGAATGCATTGATTGTCGATGACAGTCCCAGAGTATTCAAGGTGTATTTGTGTTTTGGACCTTGAGCCATTTCTCACAGAATCACAAGTATGGAGCTCGTATAGTAGCAAATTTCTTTGAGACAGAAAGCGTTTGATATAGAAAGAATGCTTCTTTGAATAATTCATACATGCATACATGTTTTCCCATTGGGAATCAACTATTCTATATGGACATGGTTCACCCGACTGTTTGTCCTATTATAAAGTTTTCCTATCGAGGCCCTCTTTGGCATGAAGTATTTTTCTCGAAAATATAACCTCCAAGGGTGATGCCCCCTAGTATTCGAGGTTGAGAAAAGAAGCCTTGGATATTGCTGAATTCTCCTTAGGTAGCACATAGTTGTTGCCTTGTTAAAAACCTCGCCGGAAAAATCCATTTGGGATAAAACCTAATCTAAGGAAAAAAGAGTGCAACACGAGCTTTAAAACCTAAGGTCTTCATTTAGAAGGGTACCCTCGACGTCTTTGATCAAACATCTGCAATGAGTTAGTCTTAAATACAAATGGAAAAAAGGAGAAGGTCATACCTTAGCAATAGTATCGTTTGAGTAGTGATACATTCCAATTGTTTGGCAGTTGTTCGCCTCCCATCGTACTTTGTAGGATCCTTTTCCGATGACTCCGATGACTCGATATGGTCTTTTCCAATTCGGTCCTGGTTTCCCTTCATTCGGGTATCGTGTATTGAGGGTGACTTTCCTTAGAACTCAGTTCCCGATTTTGAAGTGTCTAAGGTTGGTCCTTCTGTTATAATATCTCTCGATTTGTTAGAGCAGGATATTATTGGGATAGCATGGAAAAAGACACTAAGAAGTTAGTTAAGAAATGTGATAAATGTCAAAGGTTTGCACCAATGATTCATCAGCCCGGAGAGCAACTTCATTCAGTTCTGTCCCCATGGTCTTTCATGAAATGGGGAATGGACATCGTCGGTCCTCTACCAACGGCCCCAGGTAAAGCTAAGTTCATTTTATTTATGAATGACTACTTTTATAAATGGATGGAGGCACAGGCCTTCTAGAATTTCAAGGAAAAAGAAGTTATAGACTTCATCTGGGACCACATCGTGTGTCAAGTTGGGATATTTGCCGAAATCGTATGCGACAACGGAAGCAATTCATCAGCAATAAGTGTAATGGAGTTCCTCGAAGCACACAAAATAAAAAGGATCTTATCAACGCAGTATTACCCGAGCGAAAACGGACAGGCCGAATCGACAAGCAAGACTATCATTCAAAACTTGAATAAAAGGTTGAACGACACTAAAGGGAAATGGAGAGAATTTCTACCCGAAGTTCTTTGAGCATATCGAACGACATCGAAGTCCAACACGTGGGCAACCCTGTTCTCTTTAGTATATGGTTCCGAGGCCTTGATTCCAGTCGAGGCCGGGGAACCCAGTACCAAATTTCGACATGTATAGGAGGAATCAAATCACGAGGCTATGAATACTAGCCTCGAGCTATATGATGAAAAACGAGAAGTTGCACTTGTTCGGATGGCTACTCGGCACCGGAGTGGTTTCCACAAGTGCCTTCGTGGATCTCTCATAAAACATAATCGGTGTCCCCCGGCTCTAGACATACCGCCAATGGTCCATCGAACGTCCTTCTTCATAATGTTCCATTCATCCAATGTGAACCGAGCAACCTTGGTTCGTAAAGCCCTTAATTCTTTATGATCCGATGGGAGCTTCCCATTTTTTAAATATTCAACATACTTATTCCTCCAATCCCAAGTCAAACTTGTAGAATTTATCTCGGCATGACCCTCCTCGACTACAGATCTCGATAATTAGACAATAGTCCCCGGTCCATCTTCCTCAACTGATGACCCCAAGTTTGCAAGTGCATCAGCCTCACTATTTTGTTTTCGAGGTACATGGTCTAGAGTCCACTCCTTGAAGCGATGCAAGGTTACCTGTAGCTTGTCCAAACATCTTTGCATCCTATCTTCTCCAACTTCAAAGCTTTTGCTTACTTGGTTCACCACCAACAGAGAATTGCACTAGGCCTCAATGACTTCTGCCACCAAGCTTTTAGCTAGCTCGAACCTATAATCATGGCCTCATACTCGACCTCATTATTAGTCAGCCTAGAAGTTTTGATAGATTGCCTAATAGTGTTACCTGTAGGTGGCTTCAAAACGATGCCAAGCTTGGACCCTTACACATTTGAGGTGCAGTCCATAAATAGGGTCCATACCCTCGATGATGTACCCGATTTTAGCAAAAGTTCTTTCTCCACTTTGGGTACGAGGGTTGGCATAAAATCGATCACAAAGTCAGCTACAATTTGAGTCTTGATGGCCATTCGGGGTTGATATTCAATATCGTACTAGCCAAGTTTGACAGCCCATTTGGCCAGTCGGCCCGATAACTCAGGCTTATGCAAAATATTTCGGAAAGGATAAGTGGTTAACACACATATGGGATGATACTGGAAATATGGCTTTAACTTTCTAGATGCTCTTATTAATACAAGTGCCAATTTCTCTAAGTGTGGATATCAAGTTTCAGCATCTCCTAAAGTCTGACTTACGTAATAGACAGGGAACTGCGTACCTTGCTATTCTCGAACTAGTACACCACTTACTGCTATTTCGAACACTGCCAAATATAAGTACAACTTCTCATCCACCTTCGGGGTGTGAAGCAGAGTGGGCTCGATAAGTATCGCTTCAATTCCTCCAATGCTTGTTGGCATTCCGGGGTCCATGCGAAATCATTTTTCTTTTTGGGTAAGGAAAAGAACCTGTGGCTTCGATTTGATGACCTCGAAATGAATCGGCCCAAGGTGGCTCTACGTCCTGTTAGCCTTTGTACGACTTTCACACTATCTATGATAGTGATATCTTCGATGGATTTGATCTTGTCGGGGTTGATTTCAATTCCCCGATTTGACACCATGAAGCTGAGGAACTTTCCTGAACCGACACCGAAGGCACATTTTTATGGGTTAAGCTTCATGTTGTACTTCTTCAAGATTTTGAATGTTTCCTGCAAATGAGTTAAATGGTCCTCTGTACTCAGGGACTTAACCAACATATCGTCAATGTAAACTTCCATTGATTTACCTATCTGTTCCTCGAAAATTTTGTTGACTAGGCGTTGATATGTAGCTCCTACATTTTTTAGCCCGAAGGGCATTACATTGTAACAGTATGTTCTATACTTAGTGATAAACAAGGTCTTCTCCTAGTCTTTTAGGTTCATCTGAATTTGATTGTACCCGAAGTAGGTGTCAAGAAAGGTAAGGATCTCGTGGCCAGCAGTGGCATCGATCATGCGATTGATGTTAGGCAGTAGAAAAGAGTATTTAGGGCACGCCTTGTTTAAATCCTTGTAATCTACGCACATTCTAAGTTTGTTCCCTTGTTTAGGGACTACAACTATATTGGCTAACCATTCGGGGTATTTTACCTCCTGAATGGATCCTATTTTAAGAAGTTTAGTTACCTCATCCTTTATGAATGCATGCTTCACCTCAGACTAGGGCTTTTTTTTTTGCTTCACCGGTTTGAATCTGGGGTCGAGGCTTAGGCGATGTGTTGTTATTTCTGGTGGGATCCCTGTCATGTCTAAGTGAGACCAAGCAAAACAATCTATGTTATCGATAAGAAACTGAATGAGTTCTTTCCTAAGTTTGGGGGTTAGCCCCGTTCTCAGGTATACCTTTCGCTCGGGCATGTACTCATTCAGTATGACCTGTTCCAGCTCCTCGACTGTTGACTTGGTTGCATCCGACTCTTCAGGAATGATGAAAGTTCGAGGAGTAAGGAAATTCTCTTCTTGTTCGATTACCTGTTTCTCCGACTCGGTCGAGGCTGGGGACGGTGATTGCTATTTGGATATCTGCTTATCTTTGCCCGATTTTTCTAAGGTTGAAAATGCTGATATTGGTGTCACCTCATCGACTGCAAACATTTCTTGTGCAGCATGTTGTTCCCCATAAACTGTTTTCACACCATCCATTGTCGGGAATTTTATCATTTGATGAAGGGTCGACAATACTGCCCTCATGTTGTGGATCCATGGCCTCCCGAGTAGTGCATTATATCTTATGTCGCCTTTGATGACATGGAATTTTGTATCTTGGATAGTCCGTCCACGTTCACTGGTAGGATTATCTCCTCATTCGTTGTTTTACTTGCCATGTTGAAGACATTTAGGACTCGAGATGCCAACACAATTTGGTCCTGCAGGTCGAGCTGCTCTACGACCCTTGATCTGATTATGTTTGCTGAGCTACCTGGATCCACTAGAACACGTTTAACTTGAATTTTATTTAACAAAATAGAAATTACCAGGGCATCGTTGTGCGGCTAAGAAATGCCCTCCGCTTCTTCATCATTAAACGATAGGATGCCTTTGGGCATATAGCCCCGAGTCCGCTTCTCTCTAATGATCGACACCTTGGTTCGTTTGAATATAGGCCCTTACGGAACATCGACCCTGCCAGCGATCATATGAATTACATGTTGCGGTTCTTCCTGCTCATTCTTTTTGTTGGCGTCTCTTTCTCTGAAGTGATTCTTAGCTCGATCACTGAGAAACTCTCGAAGGTAGCCCTCGTTGAACAATCGAGCTACCTCCTCCCTCAACTGTCTGCAATCTTCGGTCCTATGGCCATATGTGCCATGATATTTACACATCAAGTTTGGATTTCTTTCAGAAGGATCAGTCTGTATAGGTCTGGGACACCTGGTGTCTTTGATCCTTCCGATAGCCGAAACGATCCCCAATACATCGACACTGAAATTATACTCCGATAACTGAGGTGCTTCTACAGGATCGGTATGTTTATCAAAACCATTCTTACTCATAAGTCCCCGAGGATTTTGCCCTTGATCATTTCTTCGATCGTTGCGAGGTGGATTGCACCCTGAACCATTATTTCTTCGATATGTAACATATGGCTGATACAGTTCTCTATTCGACCTTGGTTCCCTATCGATATCCCTCGGGACCTTAACTACCAATCTATTTGGATGAACTAAACTCGAGAGGCTCACAACTGGTCGTCCTCAACCCTGATCCTCGATTGATAATGATTATGCATATCTGCCCAAGTTACAGCTGGATACTTGATCAGATTTTGCTTAAACTATCATGATGCAATCGAATTCCGCTCGTTCAACCCCTGAGTGAAAGCTTGAACGGCCCAATCATATGTGACCGGTGGTAATTCTATATTCGCTCCATTTGAAATCGTGATACGAACTCCCTTAGCATTTCATCACCCCTCTGTCTTATCTTAAAAATGTCTGATTTCCTTATTGCGACCTTTATGGCCCCGACGTGTGCCTTCACGAAGGCGTCTTCTAACATAGCAAACGAGTCGATGGAATTCGGTGACAAGTTGTGATACCAAATCATCGCATCCTTTGACAAAGTTTCCCCAAATTTTTTCAACAAAAACGACTCGATCTCATTATTATTTAAGTTGTTTCCTTTAATCCCACATGTGTATGAAGTGATGTGTTCATTAGGATCGCTCGTCCCATTGTATTTAGGTATCTTGGGCATACGAAACTTTTTAGGAATGGGCTTCAGAGCCATACTATGAGAAAACGGCTTTTGTACGAACTTTTTGGCATCCAAGACCGAGTGTGCCCCTGGTATTTGATCAACATGGGAGTTATACGTCTCCACTTTCTTGGCATTATCTTCCATTTTTTTTCTCTCCCGACTCGATTCTTTTGTTGAGATCCTCGAGCATCTTCATAATTGTGGGGTCAGTCCCCGATCCATTAACGTTTGATCTTTTTGGCATTGGCTCAGTACGACGAGTGATTTCTAGTTCGACCACACTTGGAGTTTTATGCTGACTTTGAAGCTGAGCGATAGCAACCTATTGAGCCTGTAGCATCTCGAATTACCTGGAGACTAACTCCCTCATCTCCTATACTCAGTGTTCCTTGGCCACCAGATCGGACTTCCCTGCGTACACTTCCTCTGGGGTCTGCGCCTAAATCTGCATTCAAAGCTATGTTTGAACTAACATCGACTGGTTCCACAATTGGCACTTCCCCAGGGTTAATCAGTGGTACACCGGCTCCCGACGCAATTACATTGTTGTTTCCCCCATGAAATCCAAGACCATCATCGCCATGTACGAGTGCGTTTTGTGAGTTTGACATGTTTTAACTTGAGAACAAAAATGCTTGACAAGAACAAGTGTGAAAATAACGCGTGTTATCAGAATCAGTACTGAAATAATCACTATTATCTTTAGCCCCACGGTGGGCGCCAAACTGTTTACCCTAAAATATGAGTAACAATTAAATTTGTATTGAGGTCTTAAAGATATGTGATTTAGTCCAATACCCACTGATAATCAAAGAATCAAACGTATAAGCTTAAAGAAATAGTTGAATCAAACCAGTGAACAAGCAGTCTCGATCTCGAGGTAAGGTGGTCTCGAGGTAGGTCAGTAAGAACAATAAAGCTAAAAGACAATTCTGATGAGTAGTAAGCAAGAAAGCGAAACGTGTATATTCTCTTCTCAATAATTGATGCATTACAAATGATTGGGGTCCCCTTTATATAGTAGGGGAATCCTAAATAAGGTACACTTCCAATTGTGGTAAGGAATCTTATTATACAACTATCTAACCGCCTAGTACAAATCTGTTCCAGTATTTACGCCGTGATCTTAGGGCCACTGCGGAAATCTCGCTCTTTCTGTTATGAAACCATAACGGTATTATCTCGAGGCCAGTCATACATGGCCTCGGTGTTCATCGAGCACTTCGATCTCTGAAGCTTGTACTTTGCCTTCGGGTCCGCGCCTGGTCTATTTCGATTTTGCTCTCGAAGTAACCCTCAAGCCCACGAAATCGGGCATACCTAATTTCGACTGTATACAACTAAAAATGGTAAAACTTCACATGCATATTTGTTCTAAAGGTAAAATCTGTTGGAGTAAATGGAAGTAATTAATGTATATGATAAATTAGCATTGTTAGTAAACTAATATTTGAATTCAAGACGTAAGTGGCCATTGCTTGACCCTCCAAAGGATCACACTTTCAAAAAAATACGTAATTGCATTAACTTGTTATTTGGTCGTTTCCTTTTTAATATTTCTTTATTCATTGAGTATATTTTGTAATGGCTTTTTCATTGATAACATCAATCAAATTAAATTACCTCAAACACAACCATCATTGATTCAAATGTCGATAGAAAACAAAAACAGCAAAAAGGAAAGAATACAAATATTACAATTCTTGTGACAAAGGAAATTAATTTACCTATAAAAAATGATATGTCGTGTGTGTTGCAATAAAATAATGAGGAACTATATTCCTTTTTGTAAAGGCGATGCAAATATGAGTTATTGTCCTTGTGAAATTGGTATGGCCGTAAACTTAAGAATAAGTAGGAAACCTGATCGGATTAGAATCCCATGCAATTAATATTATAATTTTATTCAATATGAAATTATACGTCTAATCCTTTTGCCGCCGCAAGGCTCTCTAATCGTACGCAACAAGCTCGAATACCCCTGGTTCTGGAAGGCACATGAGTCCGAACGCTATGTTAAATGTGCGACCGAGACGACACTATTTTGAAGAAATAATTTATTTTTAAAGGACATAAAAGGCGATTAAGATTTCGGAAATATTTTAATCGTTCAATATTTAACGTTTTAACATTTGTGCTTTTATAATAACTAGTATTAGGGTACGCACTTTACGCATATAACCTATCTTAATAAATATAAAACTTTAAATTATACTATTATTAATTATGTATGTTATAGTATGAGATAGATTATACAAACTAATGTTGATAATAATTATTATATGATATTTACATGAAATTTCTTGATCATGTGTACTATGATTTTCATCAATTTACACGATGATATTTGATTCAATATATTCATCCTCCCAATGCAACTTTACAATGATCTATATAAAGAAATAATAAAATTAGAAACGATAAACAATCTTTTAAAGAATGCGTACCACTAATTCTTCTCTATTTCTATTTTGAGATAAATTCAGAAATCTCTCTCAAGTTTCGCTTTGTGACGCTAATAACTCTAGTGGGTTATGATATTACAACTTTCTTCCCTTCTTTTGATTTTCTTGTAATGTATTTATTATTAATAAAAAAATTATACTTGACAAATTTACATTTCCATCTTGAACATCCTCTCCTTTGGATTCAAAGAGTTTTGTCTTTTTCTCCATTTCCATTGGTGTCACCAAATTGGTGAACATAATTTAGCAAACTTGATAGGCGCTCGCGTGGTAAAAGTGAGATTGACTATCTAAACTTTCAGCTTATTGGAGCGGGGATTAAGTTTTCCCACGTAGGCCCCTATCTATTTTGCTACCTAACAGCTTGTTTGGATGGTTGTTCCCGGTTGTATCATATTGTATTGTTATCTCAAAACAACGTTTGTTTTGATTGTTTCATTAAAATTGGTTATATTGTATTGTTAAATTTATTGTTCCGGAAGAATGAAAAGTCCCATTTTTTGAAACAACCGATTTGGTGTGGTAGGATTGTTTCCTATTTTTCTTTCCAGTTATGCCCTAACTTATTACTCCATAATTCTATTTTACCCTTTAACTTTTTTTCTATTTTAATTCTAAATCTTCGACCTATAAACTACTTTATTTGTTTCCAAAACTTCTGCCGCCAACGTTATAGGTATTTTGCCGCCTTCTATTTGATTTTTCTCCTAATTTGCTTTTAACTCAATTCTAATTAGTTATGTTCCTTTGTTTTGCCTTCTTCTGTCTCGCTCCTTTGTTCTGCTTTCTTAAGGTGTTTTGCCTTCTTCTGTTTTATTTTTTAAAATTATTTTTATGCATAATTTTTGATAAATTTAATATTTAAACAATTGAGGGTATTTTGGTAAACTTATCAGTTACAGTATAGTACGATACGGTCAAACCAAACATTAAAATATTATTTAACAATAACAAACAATACAATCTATCCAAACATTATATTTATAAAACGATACAATACAATACGATATGATACAATACAGTACATTATAAAACGATAAGGAACAATGATCCAAACAGAGTGTAAACTTTCAAACAATTGGAAATATTCTTTGGCGGGCACATATCAAGTTTCCAAATCAGGCTGAGTTTTATAAAATTATTATTTGTTTGGATTGTTTTAGTTGCAAAAGATTAGAAATATTCTTTTGAGTTATTATCTCAATTTTGATGGACTTTAGTGAAGATTAATTTATTTTGGTGGAACTACTTATTAAAATCCGAAGAGGTAGACAAAATACATACAATAACATAATTATATGCAAGTAGTATAAAGTTGTATGTTTTATTGGGTACGTATACAACAAAACTTTTATATGCAAATTGTATATAAGTTGTATGTTTTATTAGATATATATACAACAAAACTTTTATATGCAAATTGTATATAAGTGGTATGTTTTGATCAGATTATATACAAATAAAATTTCTTGGCACAAGTATGTAAGTTGTTCGGCAATCGTACTTATAAGAAAATAATCCTTATAATAAATTAATCTTAAAGTTTAGGTTTAAAATTATTATTATAATCCTAAATATAAGAAAAACAAATTAATGATAATCTTGTGCAATGTGAATCCGTTTTTAAAGAGAAATGTATAAGTAATATTAGAGTATGCGTGAAAAGTTACACAAAATTTGAAAGAAAAAGTACAAGTTCAAATTGATGAGTAATGAGCATATCGACCGATATTTACTATCATCACAAAGCGTATAGGGCTCAATATTACCTTCGAATAATGTGAAAGATGAGTATAACATTGATGAATAGCCAAAACCAATGCATTGCAATTTAATGAAAAAGAAGTTCTCTTCCTCTATGGATCCAACAATCTTTAGCACATAATTTGATACTGATAAGTTTAATATTCATGGAGAACACTTCCGGTAATTCTTCTTTTCAAACAGATGATAGAAAACATTTTGCTTTAGCAATTGGACAACATAAGATAAAAGACGATGATACAATTGTTTTTATCTGTAAAATATTCGTCGAATCACTTTGCTGATTTTGTATCATCAAGAAAAATCTAAAGAATCAACCTTAGGATTTGCTATGACCACATGAAGAGCGAAGAAACTTTCATCCAAATTATATTACTATAAACTTGAATTATGTAAAAAAAAAAATGATAGAACATGAAATTTAGTGACTGTTAAAAGTTAACTGTCAATTACACCATGTAACTAAGAAGTTAAATAGCAATACTCAATACTCAGCATTCTTAGCCCGAAAAAAATATGACTACAAAATAGAGTTTAATTTTTCTTAAATAGTAGATCATATCATAACAGGAACAAATACATGCGAAGAGATTTTTGAACCCAATCTATATTAATACATAACTTGAAGTTATAGCATTAAACTCAAGTTATAGCTTTGAGATTTTTGATGTTATAGTGTAACTTGAATTTACACTGAACTTCATCACATGCTAGCATCTACATCTAGCGTGAAAAAATAATAATTAGCAACAATGCTTTTCTAAGATATTCAATATTAATTATATCATACAAATCGTTCTGTGAAGACCCGACCAGTCGTCTCATGAGTTGCCACTTCATTTTCCCTATTTCTGCTTTGCTATGCTTTAATTATCCGTGTTGTATGGTATTCGGTTGGTCGGATCGAGTTCGGAAAGGATTTGGCAAGGTTTGAGACACTTAGTCTTTTAAGAGTGAGTTTAAGTTGAAAAGTCAATCAGATGTTGACTTATGTGTTAGAGGGCCCGGATGTGAGTTACGATGGTTCGTTTAGCTTCAGAAGGTGATTTGTGGCTTAGGAGCGCGATCAGAATGAATTTTGGAGGTCCGTAGTAGATTTAGGCTTAAATTGGCAAAGTTGATATTTTGGCGATTTCCGGTTGATAGGCGAAATTTTGATATAGGGGTCGGAATGGAATTCCGAGGGTTGCAGTAGTTTCGTTATGTCATTTGGGATGTGTGTGCAAAATTTCAGGTCATTCGGACGTGGTTTGGTTGGGTTTTGATCAAAAGCGTATTTTGGAAGATTTTAGAAACTTAGGCTTGGATCCGATGTGTTTTGAGTGATTTGATATTGTTTGAGGTGTTTTGATGATTGGAACAAGTTTGAATAAGGTTTTAGGATATGTTGGTGCTTTTGGTTGAGGTCCCGGGGACCTCGGGTGAGTTTCGGATGGTCAATCGGACCATTTTAGAGTTTGGAAGATTGCAGAAATGTTGTTCAACTGTTGCAGGGATTTTACCCTTCGCGTTCGCGAGTGGAGCCTCACATTCACGAAGAGGCAGTTGAGGAAGGCAAGAATTAAGCCTTCGCGTTCGCGAGAAGGGCTTCCCGTTCGCGGAGGGCTGGTAAGTGGTGCATCGCGTTCGCGAGAAGGTCTTCGCGACCGCGTAGAGGAAATTGGGTCAGATGGGTTCGAGGTCCAGTGTTCATCGCATTCGGGGATGAGTGAGCGCGCTTGCGAAGGTTAAGGTGGACGAAGCATCGCATTCGCGATGGTAATTACGCGTTCGCATAGAGGAAAAGTTGGTCAACGCGAGTTTGTGCTTCGCGAACGCGTGGGTTTGACCGCGTTCGCGAAGAAGGAAATATAGGCCTGGGCAGAATGTTTTTAAGTCGTCTTGTTCGCGATTTTGGGGCTTATTTCACCCATAGCTACTCGTTTTTGGAGTTTTTTGGAAGGAAATTGAAGAGGGATTCAAGGGGAATCTTTGGGAGGTAAGATTCTTGGAATAAAAACTCGATTCTATTGTGAATTACACCTAGAAAATCATGAAAACTAAGCCAAAAATTGAAGAACTAAAATTGGACTTTTGATTGGGGATTTGGAGGACGATTTGGGGTCGGATTGACATATATGAACTCGTGGGGAGATAAGGAATCTAATGATGTGAAAATTTTTGAGTTTCCAGAAGTGGGCTCGGGGCTCGGATTTTGCTAATTTCGGGATTTGTGCCCTTTATTGATTGTTTTCACTTGGGCTTTATTCCCTTAAATTATTTTGACATCATCGTTCTGATTTTGGATAGATTCGACGCGCGTGGAGGCCGATTCGAGGGGCAAAGGAGTCGCGAGCTAGAGATTTAGCCGGTTCGAGGTGAGTAACTATTGTAAATGATGCTCTGGGGGTTTGAAACCCCGGATTTGCATATCGTAGTGCTATATTGAGGTGAGGCACACGCTTGATGACGAGCGTGAGGTCGTGCACTATTGGGGATTGTGACTTGGTCTGTCCCGATTGATGATTTACCGCGTATTTAATTGAAAACTATTTGCTATCATCATTACTTGGGTTGAATGCCATATTTGGACCTAGTGCCAACTACTTGAACCCTTCGGGGATTTTAGTTGATATTTCCTCACCGTTTTGACTTCATACTTGAACTCAATCATGTTAGTTTCCACTGTTTTACTACTCAGCCATGTTTACTCAGTTTTAATACTTAAATGATATTTGGGCTGAGAAACACTGTTTTACTACTGCCCGAGAGGCTTATGATGATTTTTGACTGAGTAAGGTCGAGGGCCTACGTTGTGAGGAAACACTGATACTGATATGAGGCCGAGGGCCTGAGATATGTACGCCATAAGGTGGGTTGATTGATATGAGGCCAAGGGCCTAGTTGATGCCACTAGATGGCTTGATATTGCGTTTGGGCCGTAAGGGGACCCTCCAGGACTCTGCATACCCCCAGTAAGCGCGGGTACCCATTGTGATGAGAGATTGAGTCCGAGGGGCTGGTATTGTTCTGTGTGATTGCCCGAGGGGCTGGTACTGTTCTGAGATGTTGCCCGAGAGGTGGAATTGTTGATACTGTGCCCGAGGGGCGAACTTCTGTTTATTTGATTTACCTTAACTACCTGTCAATTACTTGTTTACTTGTTGAAAGAGGATTTTACTTGACTTTTCACTATCTTACTACTTTTAAATGGTTTTACTGCTTCATTATAGAATGCCTTGTGTCTTACGTGTTTTCTTACTTTCAGTCGTTATTTACTTTTGTTACTCACTGAGTTGGAGTCTTTACTCCCTTTACCCTTGTGTGCAGATTCAGGCGTTGCTGATCCCGCCAGTGCGAGTTGAGAGCTCTCGGCGGATATTCGGAGTTCATGAGGCAGCTACCTGACGTCCGCAGACCCGTGTTTCTCCCTCTTTATCATTTCTATCTCATATCAAACTTTTGTGCTAGTTGTAGACCTTTCAGACTTGTATTAGGTTTTATAGACGCTCATGACTAGTGACACCCCGATGAGGGCTGTTTTGGGTTGTACTTCCGCACTTTATTGACATTATCCGCTACTTAGTATTGCTATGTCATGTTTTAGACTGCTTTTATGTTATTTAACTGTTTAAAAAGTGAATTGGGTTTAATTGGCTAGCCTTGTCTTCACGAGAGGTGCCATCACGACCAGGTTCGGGTTTAAGGTCGTGACAAGTTGGTATCAGAGCCTAGGTTAGATAGGTCTCATGAGTCATGAGCAGGTTTAGTAGAGTCTCGCGGATCGGTACGGAGACGTCTATATTTATCCTCGAGAGGCTGCAAAATCTTTAGGAAAAATTTCACATTCTTGAATTCTTATCGTGCGTCCTTGTTTCAGCTTGAAAAGTAACTCTTTGAATTCCTTCCACACGTTCGTATGCGCGCATGAGCGCTCGGTATCGGATATGCATCGATGGCTTGGGATTCCCTAATCGAGGGGCTGTTGATACCCAATTTTTCTCTGTATATTTTTATATGCAAAATACTTTCAAAATAGTAGGTATATGCATATATAAGTATGTCCCAAGGTTTTACTATTTTTTCTCTTAATTTTTATAGACTTTTAAATTAATTTATTGCCCTATTTTATCAACAAAACCCAATAATTATCCCCAAAATTATCATTTTGGGTGATTCACTTATTGGATATATATATATATTAAAATATAGCTGGCATAATTTTTGCATATTTTTACAAATTTATTTATTATTTTTAAAGCTAAATTGCGTATAATTGCGATATTAGCCTATTTTAAGATTTAATTATTTTCATAATTATAAAATTGACTCTAGTATTTTTAATTTGATAATTACATATTATTAATCATTTTAGTACCTTTAATTCATTTCCAGAAATTATTTTACTATTTTTATAAAATAAATAAGGGAAAATGGCTATTTAAATGTTAGCCCCATTTATTTCAATTTTAGCCTTATT
The DNA here is from genome assembly GCF_000393655.2 of Nicotiana sylvestris. Classification (NCBI taxonomy): domain Eukaryota; kingdom Viridiplantae; phylum Streptophyta; class Magnoliopsida; order Solanales; family Solanaceae; genus Nicotiana; species Nicotiana sylvestris. The sequence goes on from NC_091068.1 coordinate 152,150,826, forward strand.
TGAACCTCCAATTGAACCCAATTTTAAACCCAATTACCCTGACACAATCCCTGTTTGAACCAACCCAAACCTGTTAAACCGCCCCACCTACTTAATTAATCCAGGCCGTTGATCAAAATGATTAACGGCCACCAAATACCCTTTCCTTTTTTAATCCCGACCTACCTCCTAACCCTAACCATTTCACAACCCTAGCCGCCTCTGAAACCCTGCACTCTCTCAAACTCTCTCGAGTCTTCTAAGAACCCTAGCCGACTCTCACCGCTTCCACCCTGAAAGCCACCGGAATTCATGGCTTCCAGGGCTATGGGAGTCTTATACCTACCTCTTATTACTCTTACACACCTGATCTCTGAAGATTCAAGGCCTGGCCTCGAAGGTTTGCACCCAGACCTCTGCCGATTCAATGTTCCAGAGTCATCGCCGGCCTTGCTCCGGCGTACCATGGTGTTTTGAGCCTGGTTCTGACCTCTCCGACTCAGATCGGTGACCTTTTCAAAGCCTTTCTCATTTCTAGGGTTCTTTTGAAACCCAAACCCTTCGAGGTTTTCTCCGATCTCTTTAGATCCGTTTGTGTATCTGTGCTATCTTTGAGTTTTCAATGGTGTTTTGAGTTTTCTAAAAATGCTTAAGTGTTTCTCTGACTTTCTTTTTCCTTTTCTTTTGTGTGTATTTGCCTCTACTGTGTTCTATGTTTTCCTTCTACCATGTATGTTCTTCTACTGTGCTTTCTATGTTCCGTTCTTGTATGTTCTTCTACTGTGCTTTCTATACTATGTTCTTGTATGCTTTTCTACTATGTCCTGCTATTTTCTTCTACTATGTTCTGGTATGTTTTGCCTACTGTATTTGTTGTTCCCAAACGCACACGTAAATATACGTGGTCGACAAGTAATATAATGATAAGTTAAGTGTCGAACCCACATAGACTTGTGTAAACTACTCACTAAATCACTAAAATTGTTATTCAATCCCGCTAAAATCAAAGTCCAATAATATGATTATATTATGCTACAATTCTAAATAATAACTAAGTTATCAAGTAACGAGTTGATTGTTGTGTATTCAGTAGAGACAAATATTCCAGAGTTGTGATCGATTCACCAATCGTATTGTGTTCTAATTAACTCTCTCTTTCATATAATTCACTCATGGTTGCTAATTAATCGATAAATGCTCTCATAACCTTCTCCTGAAGTACTACTCACCTATTCTCAATAGATAATGCCTATATTCCTATGAAATCAATCTATTAAGAACGCATTAAGATCACGATATTTAATTAAGCACGGTGACTAGGTATATTCCTATCCTAACCACAAATCCGCACCCCCCCTAAGGGTTAAGATCATGCTCTCTTCAATTCTTCTCTAATCTAAACATGGTTTTCCCAAGCATAACATAGATAGTAAATAGAACCTAACTGCTAGCCAGACAATTAAGCAATTAAATACAGAATTGAAGAAATAACCATATATTGGTGAATTATAATCAAGGTCAAGTCAACGTTAAACAACAATATTCATGGCAAAATCACAACCCCAGAACAATGGGTGTTTAGCCACTCATGATGTAATCAAACAATTGCATAAGTTTTGATTAATTGAAAAATACTAGAAAAGATGAAGAATTCTGAGATACTCTTGCTCCTCAATGTTTCTTGCGTGTCTTTTTGCTCCAAGGTGTGTCTCCCCCCTCAAAAAATAGGTTTAGTCTTGCTTTTATACGTGTTAGGTAGGTCTAGGGCCGAAATAACCTTGTCCTGGGTGAAATTGGAGAAATTTCACATCACCGGCGCCCTGGCTAGTGCCAGGCGCCCTCCACGGCGCCCCATAGTTTTGAGCTACTATTTTTGGCGCCACAGGTAGGGTTGTGGCGCCCAAATTCGCACATTGCCCGGTTTCGGTCGTTTTGGCCCAAATCTCGCGCGTTTCGCCCCCTAATTGCTCCCGAATTATTCTTACACATAAAAGCACTTTAAATTAATATAAATCATAGCATTTAACATCCCAAATTCATGAAACAAATGTAAAATATGAGGCGATATACATAGAAATATATATGCTTTAAGCTAAACATCAACACCCCACACTTAGACTCTTGCTCGTCCTCAAGCAATGAGACTATCTAATAAACCCCCCAACTACGTACAAGTATCAATTATAGAGGAGCACTTTAACTTTTAACCACACACTATACCCTTGACTATGATCAATACCGGCACACAAGCATGAACACACAAAAATTCACATTCTTTCCGTTTAAGCAAGCCCAAGTATAACCCTTCGATTCAATAATTTCCAATAACCTATTCGTCACCACCCAACCTCAACATTCGACTTGCAACCACTAAGCACCCTCAATTCATGCACTTACCCAACAAGAAAGTTTACAACATTACCAATCATTCATGAGATCATGTGCCCTCACCAACAAACAAAAGAGTGAATATAAATTGGTCCACACATTCAAATATGCTTTCGAATATAGATTAAGCAAATCACACAATTGAAAAAAATTCGCTCACCCTCACAAAGAATTCATATGCATCCTGTGGTCATGCCATAAGCTTACCCGTAGTGTATATCTCCACTAATTTAAGCTAGCCAAATCGAGGATCAATTAGGACTTTTAGGTTGTAATGTAGGCTAAGGGACGGGTAGGATATATTTAGAAATAGTGACTCACCCTCCTAAGCACTTTAATACACTACATTTACAATTCAAGCTCATATTCTTCTCAACCAATTCACTTGCCACATATAACATAGCCCTCTTTTCAATTAAGCACTTCTCTATTTTTCACTAGCACAAATCAATAAGAATTGGAGGTGTTTTATTTTCTACATACATTCACACTATCATTTTTCTTCTCTTTTTTTTTCACACACTCCATACAATAAAGTTCATCGGCTAGTGACCTTTGATTTCAACATTAGTGCACCAACGGGCCCTTCTATGGTTCCACTCAAAAGATACTCCCCAATCTCTAACCTTAATCCTTTTAGCGACTAAGTGTCTTAGAAGGTAAAGGTTCAATCAATATCAAATTAAGAATAGAATGGGGTATGGCTTGTAATGTGGGTTCCAAAAGAAAGGTCTGTAGGCTCAAAGGGGCTAGCAACGGAAAATTTTACTTTTATGTGACAAACACATCTATGATCAAGCACGAAAATGCCTACGTCATCTCCTAGATATAGCACAACTTACAATTTCGCCTCAATTAACACACGGGGCAAGTTCTAGACTACACAGGATAGCACAGAAAATCACCAATCCTCACACACACGTTGCACATGACTCAATCAAGACGGTTTTGTTCAACTCTCAAGTCAAGGAAGCACAATTAAATGAGAAATTTAAGCAACATTGCACTATGTGATATACAAGTCAAACAACTGAGAAACGGCGTCACAAAATAGGCTATTTACTTTACTTAGGCTTCACAAGTCAAACCAAATACACGGGAAAACAGAATGTATGTCATAGCCTAATGTGCCAGCATCATTCCATGTCAATGAGTATCTTAGAATGACTCAGTTTCTTCCTAAAATACTCCTAAAAAGAAATTAAAGTGCCCGGTTCGAGCTACATCCTTGGAAAAGAATCGGTGCCCAAAGAAAAACCAAGAAATACTACCTAGCTATTAAAAAAAAATCTTTTTGGTATTTTTAAATCGAACTTTAATCCCTCAAGAAAATTGTCCAAAAGATCCATCGTCGGAAAAAGTCCGAGCTTTTTCAACTTTTTTTTTAACCTAGACTATGTCTACTATGAGTTATAAAAGAAAAACAATTATACTCCAAAAAGTAGTTTCCTCACCCCACACTTATATTATGCATAGTCCTCGATGTATGATCATAGAGAAATATTAAAACAAGGGTGAGAAATACTCCCTGAGACCCTCTCAGACCTAGCTCGGACATGATCCTCAATATTAAGGGCTGGGACGACCCCACACTTAAGATCAAACATGCTCCTCAACTTCAACTTTGGGTACTCAGACTTCCCCTACTCTGCAAATAAAAACAACACAAAACTTGACACTAAAAAAAATTAATCAATAGATAAAAGATATACAGGTTGGGTTGCCTCCCAACAAGCGCCTTATTTATAGTCGTGGCACAACTCTGTTATTCTGCTCAGGCTGGGCACTTTCTATTCTTCTTTGTCCTATGAAGTCTAGCCTTTTTGCACGCTCTCGGAAGGTATCCTCTTTCATCTCTGGTTCTTTTCTCAATCATCTTAACACGCTCAGCTGGAAATACCACCTCCTTTAACTCAGTTGTCCCATCTGGATCACTATAAGTCACATAAGGACTCTACTTTATCCCCTTCGATTCTACCACAGTAATCATGCACAAGTCCTCATAATGCTTAGGAAGCTTAAGTGCCTTGTACACATTAAAAGTGACCTCCTCATCATCAACTCTCATTTTTAACTTCCCTGCTCTCACATCAATAATTGCTCCACCGGTAGCTAAGAATGGTCGACCTAAAATAATGGGCACTTCCTCATCTGCCTCGTAATCAAGAACAATAAAATCAGCAGGAAGAATAAACTTTCCCACTCGAACTAACACATCCTCAATAATTCCTTCAGGCATGACTAGTGACCTATCTACTAGCTGTAAAGTGATTGTAGTAGGTCTAAGCGCCCCCAATCCGAGTTGCTTGAACAAAGAGGATGGCATTAAATTTATACTAGCCCCTAAATCACACAAGGCTCTACCAACTTCTTGTTTTCCAAGAGACAAAGGAATTGTGAAACTCCCAAGATCCTTCAACTTAGGAGGATGTTTACTCTGAACTCTGGCACTGCACTCTTCAGTAAGTGCAACTGTTTCAAACTCTGCATGTCTTCATTTGTTTGCCACAATATCTCTAAGATACCTTGCATACTTAGGCACTTCCTGCAAAATTTCCACCAAAGGCAGATTCACACTCATTTGGCTCAAAATATCAAGGAATTTCTTGTACTTAGCATCATCTTTTTGCTTCTGTAGTCTTTGTGGAAATGGAGGTGGTGGCCTAGTCTCAATTACTGGCTTGGGTCCTTTATCATCTTTCTCATTCCCCTCAACTGGTGTGGGAGCTAATTCTTCTTCAGGATGATCTATATTCTTCTTTTTCTTTGGAACTTCTTCTAGTGCTCTTCCATTTCTCAAGGTAACTGTATTGACTTGAGCTTTAGGATTGGGCTCAGTATCACTTGGAAGAGCTCCAGCTGGTCTAGTGTTTTGAGCACTGGCAAGCTGTCCCATTTGACGCTCCAAATTTCTCATTGTTTCGGCGAGGGCTTGTTGTTCAACCATCACTTTCTTTAACATGTCTTCAAGGTGACTTGTAGGACTCACTTGTTGTTCAACCTGAGGTGGTCTATATTGCTGTTGAGGTATTTGAGGCCTGTATTGATTCTGAGGACCTTGGTTTCCACCCCAAGAGAAGTTTGGGTGGTTCCTCCAGTTGGGATTGTAAGTGTCCCCATACTGATTTGTTTGGCCTCGATTTGCATTACCCACAAAATATACAAACTCTGGATTTACTGGGCATAGATTGCTCATGTGACCCTCTCCACATACTTCACAAAATATTTGAACTTGTTGCACTGGTTGGGCTTGTTGCTTGTTAATGATCATGGTCATTTGATTGACTTGGTTGGTCAGCGTAGAGACCTGTGCTGACAATGCTGAGACAACATCCAATTCGAGAACCCCTGGTGATTTTTGTACTGTGTGTCTGCCCATCTCTCCTTGCCAATCCAGATTGCTCTTGGAGAATTTGTTCAATAATGCATATATCTCGTCAAAGCTTTTCTCCAACACTTGACCCCCAGCTGTAGCATCTACCACGATCTTTGTTTCAGAATGTAGCCCTTCTATGAATGTGTGAGATAACACTTCATTCGTTTGATTATGATGAGGACAGTCTCTGAGTAGCCTCTTGAACCTTTCCCAAGCTGAGTATAAAGATTCTCCTGCTTTTTGTTTGAAGGCAACTATCTCACTTCTGATCTTTGTAGTTTTGCCTGAAGGGAAGAATCTTGCCAGAAATTTTCTTGCCAAATCATTCCATGTTGTAATTGAATTAGTTGGTTCTACCTTTAGCCATCGCTTAGCCTCGCCCAATAGAGAGAATGGAAAAAGTGTGAGTCTCACATAATCTGGAGTGATCCCGTTAGTGATATAAGTATCACTAATCTCCAAGAAGTTCAGAATATGTTGTTGTGGATCCTCGTGTAGAAGACCTATAAATTGCCCATTTGCATGAAGTAACTGGATCATGCTCTGTTTCAGCTCAAAGTGCCCAATGATTCTAGGCTTCACTATGCTGGAGGTAACATTAGCAATACTGGGAATTGGTACCTCCTAAACAGCCATATGTTGCTCCTCTGCCATGTTCATAGGAAATTGAATGAGTGCTTGAATATTATTTGTATCCCTTGCTTCCCTCAACCTCCAGTGAAATGTTTTCTCAGGTTCGGGGTCAAAGCCGTTGAGTTTGTCCTGGCTTCTGACCCTACGCATTCAATCAAAGTTTTCGAGATTATAGCAACAATCAAGTAACGTTAGACTAGACAAAATAAACAATTAAAGCAAAAACTAGAAAGTAGTTTATATTCAAGTCCTTGGCAACGACGCCAAAAAACTTGTTGCTCCCAAATGCACACGCAAGTATACGTGGTCGACAAGTAATATAATGATAAGTTGAGTGTCGAACCTATAGAGACTTGTGTAAACTACTCACTAAATCACTAAAATTGTTATTCAATCCAGCTAAAATCAAAGTCCAATAATATGATTATATTATACTACAATTCTAAATAATAACTAAGTTATCAAGTAACGAGTTGATTGTTGCGTATTCAATAGAGACAAATATTCCAGGTTTGTGATCGATTCACCAATCGTATTGTGTTCTAATTAACTCTCCCTTTCATATAATTCACTCATGGTTGCTAATTAATCAATAAATGCTCTCATAGCCTTCTCCCGAAGTACTACTCACCTATTCTCAATAGATTAATGCCTATATTCCTATGAAATCAATCTATTAAGAACGCATTAAGATCACGATATTTAATTAAGCACGGTGACTAGGTATATTCCTATCCTAACCACAAATCCGCTCCCCCTAAGGGTTAAGATCATGCTCTCTTCAATTCTTCTCTAATCTAAATATGGATTTCCCAAGCATAGCATAGATAGTAAATAGAACCTAACTGCTGGCCAGACAATTAAGCAATTAAACACAGAATTGAAGAAACAACCATATATTGGTGAATTATAATCAAGGTCAAGTCAACATTAAACAACAATATTCATGGCTAAATCACAACCCTAGAACAATGGGTGTTTAGCCACTCATGATGTAATCAAACAATTGCATAAGTTTTGATTAATTGAAAAATACTAGAAAAGATGAAGAATTCTGAGATGTTCTTGCTCCTCAATGTTTCTTGCGTGTCTTTTTGCTCCAAGGTGCATCTCCCCCCTCAAAAATAGGTTTAGTCTTGCTTTTATACGTGTTGGGTAGGTCTAGGGCCGCACATTGCCCGGTTTCGTTCGTTTTGGCTCAAATCTCGCGCGTTTCGGCCCCCAATTGCTCCCGAATCATTACTACACATAAAAACACTTCAAATTAATATAAATCATAGCATTTAACATCCCAAATTCACGAAACAAATGTAAAATATGAAGCGATATACATAGAAATATATATGCTTTAAGCTAAACATCAGTATTCTTCTACCGTATTCTTAAGTGTTCTTACTATTTTTCTTCTATTGAACTTTGTTTAAGTTTCTTTTAAAAGGATCTTCTTAATCATGCTTTCTTCTACTGTTCTTATTAGTCTTTTCTCATCATGTTTCGAATTAGTTTCTTTACTTTGTTTGCCTTGAACCCCTCTACTGTATTTACATGTTATTCATGAGTTCTGTTGCTGGAAGAAGCATGTTAGAAGTTTCAGTTCTTTTCTGAAACCTCTAAACATGTTTCGACTCAACTACTTGCCTCCTCATCTCTGTACTTGATTCAAGGAGAAAACCCTAGAATTTGGGGGGTTCTGCCGAGGTTTGATTAAACTAGGGTTTTATTTTAGAACCCTTAACTCTTTCAGACTGACTTTGAGTCTCTGAACTGAGTTTGGACATCTTTGTTTTCATATAATGCTGAACTTTTTGCTAAACTCTTCTACACTGAATTTTTCTATTGATTTACACGACAGTCTTCTTTCATGCTCACATGCTCCTTATATATGATGAATTTTCCTCTAAATGGTTTTTAAATTTGCAATTAGTGCAAACTTCCTTCTGAATATGGCTTGATTGATTTCTTTCCATTGTTTGCTGATTCTCCCTGTTACTCGGCCTAAGTTAAAACCCTTCTTCATTTTTTGACTCGGTTCATTCATGCAAAATCTCAGACTTTTTTGATTTACTGTTTGTTAATTGATTTGCTTACCTTATTTGCGCAAACCGTGTATTTCAAAACCTTGTCCTTAAATAACTTTTTATGTATTTGCCCCTGATTGCATGTTGTGCACAAAGTTCTTACTTAATTTCTTTCCTTAAATGGTTTTCACCCGTTTGAATCAGAATCCCTTTATTAAGGGAAGCCTTATGTAATTGATTGACAATCAGTTCCTTAACTGTTTTTCTTGCCTTATTTCTGCCTGATTTTTACACTATAAAAGGTACGACCCTCTTTACACACTACAACATCAGAATCCTTCTGAACTCATACTCTCTCATAATAATATTCTCTTCTTGACTGCACTGTGGCCTGTTTTACAAGACTTACTGCTTTCCTTTACTTGTTTCCCTGAAATCTGGTATGTCCTGATTTAATTCTTAGCACCATAACAATGTGTAGTTACTACTTTCGTATCTATGTTCATCGGCTATTTTTGTATATCTCAGCACTTAAATTAGCATGCTGATTTCCTTATGTGTGTTTTATTATGAACCCTAATTCCTCTATCACCACTATGTGAGTGGTGACTTGAGGCATGGCAATGTAAGTTGTTGTCCATGAATTATGTTTGAACCACTGGGGTCTTGACCTCTAAGCAAATAGGCCAGAAGGTGTGACAGCATCTCCCGTTGCTGGGTATGCCCTTTAGCCCGCTTTTCTGTTACCTCTTGTAACTTCCCATTCCCCTATACCCTTATGTGTAATGATGTGAGATGATTCCCTTTTCCCCTTTCAGAATCCTACTTCTGCACTTGCACTCTCTCTTAGTCCCTAAGTTCTGCCCTCCTCTTGTGAGCCTTGCCTTGGGACCTCGAGCTCCCTCTGAATTTGGACACCTGAGGGCTGGCCCTTCCACACTACACTATGGCTTAATCCGTAATACATTTGGGTGTAAGCACTGTCCGGAGTTCATATGAGACTCTTAGGGAACTCTGACACACCCCAAATAGGAGAAAGACTTTGAAATATGATCTCTTAGAGTTGATTTACTTCATACTTCAGACAAGAAGTCTGAATCAGGCTCTCCTTGGTTGTATTTTTTTAATTTATGATGTATTTTTCCTTTACTTTACCTTTTCTGGGTTGTAATAATTTTGTAATAAAACTCTCGGGAATGGTCAGTGATAAGGGAGGGTAACTATGTATGCAAAAGAGGTAGATAACCATGTCTATAGTTTATTTCTGAACTTCTGCATAGCATATAGATATCCTGCCTATAGGAATTTTTGAATTTCTGCACATCATGTAGATATCCTGCCTATAGGTTCTTTCTGAATCTTGCATATGCATTCCTCATCAGGCAAACATGTTCGTAGGTCTTAAATAATCAATTGCAATTAGATATCATGTTCATAGGCTTTAAACGAAATTCAGCATCTAGATGTCATGCCTATAAGGTTTTTGCATTTTTTACTACATTTATAAAAGTGTCCAATATCAACAACACATAGAAAGCATGCCTATAGGAGCCTTAATCGAATTTGAATCATTTCACTCGCTTATAGGTCTAAAACTAGTAACAATGACGCATGCTCTTTTGCTAAAACCCGCCTTTCTTTAATAACAGACGATTTTCTTAAATCAGTATGTATTCATTTTTGTTTCTGGAATCAGTAGATATCATGCCTATAGGGGTCTTCATTTAACACTTAGGCAAGCCATAAGGTGAAAGTTTATAAACTGAATCAGATTTTATATGCTACAACCAGCAGGCAGGCCTGACTCGGGCTTCTTATCTGAACTATGTAATAAAACAGACTGTCTCGATCCTTTAAGTTTAATCAGACCCTAAACAATATGTGTAAGTCATGCTAACTACTTGCTTTTCTCTGCTTAAAGGAGGTTTGTTTGAGCCTTTTCATTTGTTTATATGCTTCCCCATACTAGCCATACGTGTTTTGATTGTCGCCTTAGTATTTTACTTTTTGAAACCACAAATAATCCCAATACCTCCTCCCTTTAGGATTAGTAGTCCCAAGAGCCTCCGGGGCTGATAAGATGGGGACGGATAATAGCATGCAATAAGTAAGCGAGACCATTCCACGCTTTAATACCTCAACGGGGTGGGAAATGGTAGATATGGATATGATGACCACACGATAACATCTCGTGTAGCCCCTCATTGAGGAGTGATTACCGGATGTTGTGTGGGGTGATCCATATTATTAACAAACCTATGACCCCCTTTCCCTTTGTTTTCTTTGTTTCTTTTAAATCTTTTTAAACCATTTCTTTTAAGAAAATCAACTCTTTTTAGTTCTTTTTTCTTACTTTTGTTGATTTGTAGCCATTACGTGAAAATACCCTCTTATTTGAAGTCTTTATTTGTCTATATGTTATTTGCACTTAAGTCATAGCAATAGCTTGGCCGGGAACCACACTAGTGGATCCTGAGGGGTGCCTAACATCTTTCCCTTAGGATAATTTCAAGCCCTTACCCAATCTCTGGTTGTTCAAACCAAACCTTTCTTAGTGTCCTAATGCACTTAAATCATTAGGTGGCGACTCTTCAATTCAAACCCAATTCCCGAAAGGGAACGAGTTATCTCCCAAATGTCACAAACCCAATTTTTGCGAGAAAAAGGGAGACGCGACAGCGTGGTGACTCTGCTGGGGATATATTTTAGGCTTCTACCATTTCAACCTATTACTGTGACTTTACATTTCTTATGTGCCTTATTTGTTTAATACCTTTAAGCATTCAATTCCCTCTTCTACTGCAGAAAACTAACTTGTCTTTTGTTTTTTCCCTTGTTTCTTTCACTGCTTTCCTTTACTGCACTCCTTTATTATTGTTTTAAATTATTGCAATTATTACTTTATGAACGTGCAAATATGTGACAACTTGTTTTAATTATTGCATATGCATGTTTCCAACATCATATTTCACTCGTGCCAAACAAATACCATAGCAATGCTTATAATGAGTGGTTGCGCTCTTCCGATATTATCACCCTTTAAATCCGGCAAAGGCGTATTTGTGGTAAAACCAGTCGATCAATGGTGTAGTCGACGGTTTCGTGTCTTTTCCTCTTGAGTTGTCCGCTCGATGGTACCATTCTAAAACCTCATAGAAACCTTACTCTATTTAAACTGTGCATGCATCATGGTCAAACCTAGCTGAGTCAGTTATGTTGTCCGCATAATGACTCTTTAAGATAGTCTTGTCCAAAGTCCACTGGGTTTCCCAAAAACCCAAACGGACACTATCACGTTTTGTACATTTATTTGGAGAACTAAATGTTTTTATGCCAATTATTGGTATTTAATAGTCGAGTCTGGTGGGGGTAAGGGCCTAACCCTTTTGTCTTGCAGAAACATGAGGAGGCACGAAGTCCCCAGATTCGGCATGGTCACAAACATCCACCCAAGGTTGCTAAGCTGGTGGGAGGATCTTCATTCCAGTGATCAGACTCTTGTCCAGAAATACCTAGGAAATCTACCTTCCCTCCTGGAGGTCCAACCCAACAACAAAATCATAGAAGATGCTACTCTATTCTGGGATTGTGATAGGTCTGTGTTTCGCTTCGGAGAGATTGAGATGACACCCCTGCTAGAGGAAATAGGAGGATTGACTGGTATATCATGGGAGACCCCGGGTTTGTTAATGCCGGAAAATTGCAAGGGTAGAGGTTTTCTCAAAATGATGGGCCTAAAGAAGAATCCAGACTTGACATGTTTGAAGAAGTCCTACATTCCCTTTGATTATTTGTACGAGAGGTACGATCACAGCAAATCCTACCGTACATATCCGGATGAGTTTGCTCTTACATCGTTGGGGCATATTCACCGAAGGGTCTTTGTCTTCATGTTCTACTTCTTGGGGATGATAGTGTTTCCAATGAAGAAAGCAAGGATCCACACCAGGCTAGCCATGGTCACCAAAACTTTGATGGAGGTAATTGATGGACAACCATTTAGCATAGTGCCCATGATCATTGCAGAGATATACCGAGCCTTGGAAATGTGTCAACAAGAAGCCCCACACTTCGAGGGCTGCAACTTGCTACTCCGGCTCTAGCTCATGGAGCATCTTCAAAGGGGTGAATATCGACAAGAGATTCAACGTAGAGACTGGGATGATCATATAGCCTTCCATCAACCAAGGCGAATTAACTACATGCCCAACATGTTTGCTCAGCCAGAAGATGACAAGGGGTGGGTGGAACTGTTTGAAATCTAACTGAGGATCAAATACAATAGATGTTCGAGTGGTTCCCTACTGAAGAGTTCATCGCCCGATCCAGGGACGCGCCATTTCTGATATTGTTCGGTTTGAGAGGAACCTACCCTTATATCCCTCTCCGAGTTATAAGACAGGCTGGTAGGAAGTGTGGGATGAGTCACTTCCGGGTTGACTTCCAGGCTGGTAGGAACCTACCCTTATGTACCATTTCAAGATATTGAGATGTCACTTTCGGGTTGACTTCCAAGCTGATGACAGTCTTTATAAGTGCCAAGCTCAGCATATGTGGCATTGCAAGATCATCATGGGAAGAGATACTATCGAACTAGGCAGATACTATGCTGGCTGCACCCCATACTGTTCAGGCTGGCTGGAGCATAATCACAATGGTCTGGGCCAACCCGGGTTTGTTCGAGGTCACAGAATCATCGATGAAAGGGCTGAAGCATAGGTCAAATACAACCAACTACGCAAGAGGATGTGGGAATGTGAAAACGAGCACCGTGAGATTCAATATGCCCACCAAAAACTGATTGAAGAGTGGAAATACATGGATGTCAGTGCCAACAAGCGATTAGGATACCTGGAACGAGGTTTAGTGGAGCTAGAAAGGAAGTTTCTCAAGAGGATCGAGGACTGCCAGAATGTTGAAGGAAACGAGGGTGGACACCTAGCCAGAGCCTACCTGCTGCTGGGACTTCGCGAGCTGGTGAAGTTGTTCGATGGAGCCAAAGATATCGAGTCTGGGGAAGGTCCTTCTGGGACAAATAGATAGGAGTTTTCTTTTACTTTATGAAATGTAATAAGGCCAATGGTCACTAGTGACATTTTATTCCTTGTTATTTAGTATCGTTTTGGGATTCGTCTACTTTTATCAATAAAATGAGGCATTTAGCATTCTAAGTTCTCTAAATTAATTTGTCGCTAGGCCTACCTCGGGCACAACGATGCTCCCAAATTAGGACGTGATTTACATTCTTGCACTATGTGTTTAAATATCGCAACACTTTCTTATAATCCCCACTGACTTGTTACCTTTTTGTTTTTACTTTTTTATTTACTCCCCTACCCAAAGGTTAGTTCGTGCACTCTGGCATCGTCATCATATTCCACAAGATCAAAGGGCCCTCCACCCACTCCTCCTCCTAGTCCTATTAGAAGCAGGAACAAAGGAAAGATGGAAGATTTGAACAACATCAGAAAGGAAAACTCAACTGAACGGGTAGAGGTCACTCATGGTGCTCAGGTCTCCAAAGAAAGTGCGTCCTAACTCGAGCAGAAACTGTTGAAATTTCAGGAGGAACTTGATCAAGTTTGGAATCTGGCAAACTTATCATTTTCCCTCACCACTCCAGATATCAATTTTCCAAACGCTCAGAACCCCACGCCTCCACAAAACCATCCCGCTCCTCACCACCACTACAATACTTTCCACACTCCACTACTCATCCTAGAACCTCTGAATTCCACAAATGACCATTTCCATGCCCACCATAACACCCCCATATATGTGGAAACCATGCCACCCTCCACCCAACCTGTCTCAAGCACACCCAAGTCTGATGATAAAGACTCACTCATCAGGAACCTAGCTGCAGAACTCAAGAAATTGACTAGTCGAATTCAGGGTATCGAAGGAAGTAAGGTGATTGAAGGGTTGAACTACGAAGATCTTTTCATACAACCGGATGTCGAACTGCCCGAGGGGTACAAACCTCCTAAGTTCGAGATGTTTGATGGTTCAGGGGATCCGAGAGTCCACTTGAGAACATACTGCGACAAGTTGGTCGGAGTAGGGAAAGACGAAAGGATTCGCATGAAGCTTTTCATGAGAAGTCTGAAGGGAGATGCTCTGTCTTGGTACATTAGCCAAGACCCAAAGAAATGGTCGAACTGGGTGAGTATGGCGTTCGACTTTATGGAGAGGTTCAGGTTCAACACAGAAAATGTACCAGATGTGTTCTACATTCAGAACTTAAAGAAGAAGCCCACAGAAACATTCCGCGAGTATGCCACACGCTAGAGATCAGAAGTTGCTAAGGTCAGACCTACTTTAGAAGAAGAACAAATGAACAAGTTTTTCGTCCGGGCTCAAGACCCGCAATACTATGAAAGGCTGATGTTGATTGAGAGCCAGAAATTTTCCGACATCATCAAGCTAGGGGAAAGGATCGAGGAAAGCATCAAAAGTGGATGGTTACAAACTTTGAATCTTTGCAAGCTACCAATAAGGCTTTACAGTATGGTGGTACGTCCAAAAAAAAGGGACGTAGGTGCCGTAATGGTTGCACAAAGAGACAAATCCCCTATCAAATACCAAGCCTATCCGATACCTCCACTTACATATCAGCCTACCCCGAATTACCAAGAACCCTCACCCTCTTACCAAGCTTCATCACCTACTTACCAATCACCCCACCTCCTACATATCAACCTACTTCACCCAGATATTCCCAACCAGCACATGTATACCAAGCCTATAATGCTCAGTCATCCCACTATCAATCACCTCTCACACGTCAAAACTTTCCTAGACCTCGACCAAATTTCGACCGCAGACCCCCCAAACAGTATACCGCCATTGCTGAACTGATTGACTAGTTGTACGAAAGGCTCAAAGCTATTGGTTATGTCACCCCTATCCCTGCTATAACCCCTAAAAACCCCTCTCATTGGGTCAATCCAAATAAATCCTGTGCATACCATTCCAGCATGAAGGGACATACCATTGATGAATGTCACTCTCTGAAAGATAAGATCCAGACTCTGATCGATAACAAGATCATTGTAGCAAATGAGCCTACTCCGAATGTCCGCAACAACCCTCTGCCGAACCATAAGGGTGGAGGTGTTCACATGATTGAAATAGAGGATGATTGGGATCCCAAAGGATCGATCGGTTTAATCACAGAAAGTAACGAACCAAAGAAGCCGATAGTCACCCTCAATCTGATCGTAGTCCAGACTCAGCCTTCTGGGGATGCTGAGGTAAACATGTCTATACCACTTGAATTTGAAGCACCACCCCCTACAAAGATGCCAACACCAATTGAAGTCGAGTTTGGGTCTCCGGTAAATGCACATGTACCATTTGAAGTTGCAGTTTTACCCTCCAAAACACATGCTTCGTTCCGAGTAAAGGTGCCCATCCCAGTAGCAATGTCGGCCGTAACACCGTTCCATATAAATTCCATACCTTGGGATTACACAACCGAGGCGAGAAGGAAAGGGAAATCTAAATTCAAGGAAATAGTTACGGCCCAAGGCATGACAAGAATCGGCAGGGTTTATACTCCGGAGCATTTAGTTGAGTCGAGTAAGCAGGCCTCTGGTCCGCCGACCATCACTGAAACTAGACCCAATGATCTCTGGAGAAAGATACAAGCCATGGAATACTCAGTCATTGATCAGCTGAACAAAACATCGGCACAAATTTCTATCCTAGCTTTGCTGCAAAGTTCCGATGCACATAAGAATGCCTTGTTAAAGGTGCTGAGTGAGGCATATGTACCAAGAAACATCAGCGGAGGAGAAATGGAAAACATGGTAGGGCAGGTATTGGAAAGTCACACGATCACTTTTCATGAAGATGAGCTGCCACCAGAAGGTTTGAGTCACAACAAAGTGTTGTACATCACCATGCAATGTAAAGATTATTTTATCACTAGGGTCCTGATTGATGGAGGGTCCAGCCTCAATATTTGTCCATTGGTAACACTTAGAACATTGGGGAAGGGTTTGCATGAGATCAAGGATGGGGCCATCAACGTCAAGGCTTTTGACGGTTCCCAAAGATCCACCATTGAGGAAACTAGCCTATGTTTGCAAATGGGTCCTACTTGGTTCGACGTTGATTTTCAAGTTATAAATGTGTCGGCATCTTACAACTTGCTCTTGGGACGGCCGTGGATTCATGCCGCTGGGGCTGTAGTATCGACATTGTATCAGGCGGTGAAATTTGAGTGGAACCACCAAGAGGTGATCATTCACGGCGACAGTATCAATCCCATACACAGTCCCCAAACCATCCTAGCGATTGGAGGAAAGAGAAGGATAGGAGGGGAAACCTATCACCATATCGAGCGAGTCAATGATGTCGACAAAGACAAGTAGTGGGGCAACAAAATTGAGAGCCTACTAAATTGGTGTGGATATGAACCTGGCAAGGGACTTGGCAAGAACCTCCAAGGAATCGCCAAGCCTATCAAACTGAAGAAACATGGCACCACTTTTGGCCTAGGATATGAGTATACTCGCCACCATGGCGTGGTCCATACTACCCGCTGGAGCAGCCAATACCACATTTGGAGCAGACTTTCCAGCCGGCCGATGTTATCTATGGGTTGGAAGAAGAGGAAGCACTGGCAACAGTAAGGAATTTGTTCTTAAAAGGTGATGACATGGATTGTTGTGTCATTTTCGAGGAGGAGAGGGAGGAAGGCCCTTCCATACAGGCCGTAAGCCGAGGAGCATGCCTCAACAATTGGACCATCAGAACCACCATATCCCGGAAAGCCTCGGGGTAGCAAGGCTGAACAAGGCATCATGCACTATCTTTTATTTTTACTAGTTGATTTTCCTTTCGCATTTTTGAATTTTCACAATAAGATCTTCCAATATTCAAAACAGTTATGAAATTTATCAAAGTATTTTGGTTTCCTTACAAATATTACTCTTATTATTTTCCCTCATTACTTTACTTATACAACGTTATTATTACCTATCTTGATGAACCAATGGCTATGACATGCAACGAGACAACACAACAAACGGATACAGATTCAGAGGAAGATGACATACCAGAAGAGATTGTTAAAGAAGTTGAGAATTTTAAGAACAGACCTAAGTCCAACCTGGACGAGACCGAGATTGTTAACCTAGGAGATGCAGAAAATATCAAAGAAACTCAGATCAACGTTCATTTGTCACCGTCAAAAAAGGAAGAAAACACAGAATTTCTAAAGGAATATGAGGACATATTCACCTGGTCATATGATAACATGACTGGTTTGAGCACATCTATTGTGGCCCACAAACTGCCAACTGATCCGACATGTCTACCGGTAAAACAGAAGCTCAGAAAGTTTAAACTCGACATGAGTCTAAAAATCAAGGAAGAAGTCACTAAGCATGTCAAAGCTAAGGTCCTCATGGCAGTAGAATATCCGACATAGTTAGCCAATATTGTGCCAGTGCCGAAGAAGGATGGGAAGGTTAGAGCCTGTGTCGACTACCGGGATCTCAATCGGGCCAGTCCAAAGGATGACTTCCCTTTGCCGAACATACACATCCTGATCGACAATTGCGTCAAGCATGAGTTGCAATCATTTGTAGATTGCTTCGCTGGATATCATCAGACCTGGATGGACGAAGAAGATGCTGAGAAAACGGCTTTCATTACGCCGTGGGGGATGTACTGCTACAAGATGATGTTATTCGAGTTAAAGAATGTAAGGGCCACCTACATGAGGGCCATGACTACTATCTTCCATGATATGATACACAAGGAGATTGAGGTGTATGTAGATAATGTCATCATAAAGTCCAAGAAAGCCACTGACCACATGGAAGATTTGAGGAAGTTCTTCAACAGACTGAGAAGATACAACCTGAAACTGAATCCCGCAAAATGTGCATTTGGGGTTCCTGCCAGAAAACTACGTGGGTTCATTGTGAGTCGCCGAGGGATAGAACTGGATCCATCTAAGGTCAAAGCTATTTAAGAACTGCCACCGCCAAAGAACAAGAAGGACGTAATGAGCTTTCTGGGAAAACTTAACTACATCAGCCGGTTCATAGCACAATCTACGGTCATCTGTGAGCCGATCTTTAAGATGTTGAAGAAGGACGTCGCTACCACATGGACTGATAATTTCCAAAAAGCTTTCGACAGAATCAAATATTACCTATCAACACCACTAGTCTTAGTTCCGCCTGAGCTGGGTAGACCTCTATTACTCTACCTTGCAGTATTTGATGGAACGTTTGGTTGTGTTCTGGGTCAGCATGATGAAACAAGGAGGAAGGAGCAGGCCATCTATTACCTCAGTAAGAATTTCACCCCGTACAAGGCTCGGTATTCTCTGTTAAAGCGCACCTATTGTGCTTTGACTTGGGTATCTCAAAAGTTGAGGCACTACTTCTATGCCTATACTACATATCTCATATCAAGGATCGATCCCTTGAAGTATATCTTTCAGAAGCCCATGCCCACTGGCAAGCTGGCCAAGTGGCAAATCCTGTTAAGTGAATTTGACATTGTCTATGTGACTCAGAAACCAATCAAAGGACAGGCACTAGAAGATCGCCTTGCTGAAAATCCCGTGGATGAAGAATACGAACTCCTGAAAACATATTTTCCTGATGAAGAGGTATCATTCATAGGAGAAGACATTGCAGAATCCTATGACGGCTGGAGAATACTTTTCGATGGAGCAGGAAATTTCAAAGGAGTTGGCATAGGAGCAGTCCTAGTATCAGAAACCGGTCAGCATTATCCAGTATCTGCCAAACTCAGGTTCCCCTGCACCAACAATATAGCCGAGTATGAAGCCTGCATCTTAGGGCTCAAGATGGCCATTGACATGAACATCCAAGAGTTGCTAGTAATTGGGGATTCAGACTTGCTTATACATTAGGTCCGAGAGAATGGGCGACCAAGAACTCCAAGATACTCCCTTATCTGCATCATGTGCAAGAGTTGAGAAAGAGGTTCACAAAGACAGAATTCTAGCATGTTCCCAGGGTCCAGAATGAATTCGCCGATGCACTGGCTACCCTATCATCCATGACACAACATCCAGACAAGAATTTCATTGATCCCATTCCGGTAAAGATCTATGATCAGCCCGCTTACTGTGCTCATGTCGAAGAAGAAACAGACCGAAAGCCTTGGTTTCATGATATCAAGGAATACTTGGCAAAAGGAGAATGCCCAGAGCTCGCAAATGCTATTCAGAAGTACATGCTTCGGAGGTTATCCAACAATTTCTTTCACAACGGAGGAATCCTATACAGGAGGACTCCTGATTTGGGATTATTAAGGTGTGTCGACGCAAAGGAAGCATCCAAGCTATTAGAGGAAATTCATGCAGGGACCTGCGGTCCACATATGAATGGCTTTGTTTTAGCAAAGAAAATACTCTGAGCTGGTTACTTTTGGATGACTATGGAAACATACTGCATCCAGTATGTCCGAAAGTGCTACCACTTCCAGATACATGCAGACATGATAAAGGTGCCTCCAAATGAGCTTAATGCAACAAGCTCGCTGTGGCCGTTCTCCGCCTGGGGAATGGATGTTATCGGACCAATCAAACCTGTCGCATCAAAAGGGCATAGGTTTATCCTAGTAGCAATTGATTATTTTACCAAATGGGTTGAAGCAGCATCTTACAGGGCAGTGACTAAGAAAGTTGTGGCGGATTTCGTCCGCGACCGTATCATGTGTCGGTTAGGAATTCCAAAGTCAATCATTACTGATAATGGCTCCAACCTCAACAGTGATTTGATGAAATCCATGTGTGAAACCTTCAAGATCAAACACAAGAATTCTATAGCTTACAGACCTCAGATGAACGGAGCCATAGAGGCTGTCAACAAGAATATCAAGAAGATACTAAGGAAAATAATAGAGAAGCATAAGCAGTGGCACGAGAAGATCTCATTTGCTTTATTGTGATACTGCACCACAGTCCGCACATCGACAAGAGCAACCCCCTATATGTTGGTTTACGATACAGAGGCAGTCATTCCCGCCGAGGTGGAAATTCCCTCATTAAGAATCATACAGGAAGCAAAGCTAGATGATGCATAATGGGTGAAGAATCGTTACGAGCAGCTAGCTCTTATAGATGGAAAGAGAATGAATGCAGTTTGCCATGGTCAACTTTATTAGAACAGGATGTCCAAAGCCTTCAACAAAAGAGTCAAGCCGAGACAGTTCACAACGGGGCGGCTGATGTTAAAGAAAATCTTTTCACATCAAGATGAAGCCAAAGGGAAATTCTCTCCCAACTGGCAGGGTCCGTACATGGTTCACCGGGTTCTAATAGGAGGAGCCCTCATACTTGCAGAAATGGACGGAGAAGTCTAGTCAAAGCTGATCCAATTCAGACGCAGTCAAGCGATACTATGTGTAACCTTTATGCTTTCTTTTATGATGTAATTTGAACTATGTCTGACTTGATTCCCGTTTAAGAGGGGATACGTAGGTAGCCCTATGGGTTCGATTACAATTCAATAAAATTTCCATTTCCCCCGCTATTGGAAACTGGGGTCGATTCTAGCCATTTATCATTAACAGCAGTTAGGAGCAGCAACCCAGTAAACTGGAGCAGAATTTTGAGGAGGACCCTCAAAATTCCGGAGCAAGCGAAGTTGTAATGTCTTGAACCACGTCACAGTCGTTGGTTCATCTAAAGAATATTATTCTTAATTATGCACTTATGTTATGCTTTTACTAAATCATCCATGTTTATTACTAAAATTTCCTTGTTTAACAACGCTACCCCAATGATACATACAGTATCACCAGATCAAAGCCGAGTAGGTCAAGCAAAGCCAGCGGGGATACGAACTAACTTTTCCCCCTTTACAAACTCACGATTTTTCTTTGGATGCAGGCACTTGAGTTGCAAAATCATCAAATATACTATACGCTCACTCACAAAGTTCAGGAATACAACTCTCCGAACCGTTGCACTTGCTCGCAACTACTATCCGCACAACAGTGTCCCCAGCAGTCACAATATCCCCAGCAATCACGATATCGCAATCCGCTATCAGCTAAGAAAACTCTATTGTCATTTGCCATTTTTGCTTCCTTCATAAGGCTACCATTCTGCCTTCTGAGGTTAAGCTCTACCTCCATTTGCATTCTCTGCATTGCATAAGGATACCATTCTGCCTTCCGAGACTAAGATCTATCTCCATCTGCATTCTCTGCATTGTATAAGCTTACCATTCTACCTTTCGAGGTTAAGCTCTACCTCCATCTGTATCTTCTGCATTGCATAAGGCTACCATTCTGCCTTCCGAGACTAAGCTTTGTCTTCATCTGCATTCTCTGTATTGCATAAGGCTACCATTCTGCCTTTTGAGATTAAGCTCTACCTCCATCTGCATTCTCTGCATTGCATAAGGCTACCATTCTGCCTTCCGAGGTTAAGCTCTACCTCCATCTGCATTCTCTGCATTGCATAAGGCTACCATTCTGCCTTCCGAGACTAAGCTCTGTCTCCATCTGCATTCTCTGCATTGTATAAGGCTACCATTCTACCTTCCGAGGTTAAGCTCTACCTCCATCTGCATGCTCTGCATTGCATAAGGCTACCATTCTGCCTTCCGAGACTAAGCTCTGTCTACATCTACATTCTATGCATTGCATAATGCTACTATTCTGCCTTCCGAGGTTAAGTTCTACCTCCATCTTGCATGGTTGAAAGATCGCCACTTCATTTACATCTTGCATGGCTGAAAGATCGCCACTTTATTTACATCTTGCATGGCTAAAAGATCGACACTTCATTTACATCTTGCATGGCTGAAAGATCGCCACTTTATTTACATCTTGCATCGGCCGAAAGATTGCCACTTTATTTGCATCTTGCATCGGCTGAAATATCGCCACTTTATTCACATCTTGCATGGCTGAAAGATCGCCACTTCATTTACATCTTGCATGGCTGAAAGATCGCCACTTCATTTACATCTTGCATCGCTGAAGATTGCCACTTCATTTACATCTTGCATCGGCTGAAAGATCGCCACTTTATTTACATCTTGCATCGGCTAAAAGATCGACACTGCATTTATACCTTGCATCGGCTGATAGATCACCACTTTATTTACATCTTGTATGGCTGAAAGATCGCCACCTTATTTACATTTGCACTGGTTGAAAGATTGCCACCTCCCGCATCTTATAGGCTGAAAGATTGCCAAATCATCCAAAGGCGTCATTGTTCAGAGGCACCAGTTTCATAGCCCGAGAACACCATGTCATGGCCTGAGGACCCCTTTTATATTTTGCATATCATTATTCAAAGGCGTCATAGTTTGGAGGCATCATTCTCATAGCCCGAGAGCACCATTTCATGGCCTGCGAATCCTTATTATATGCTTCATGGCCCAGGACGTCATGGTTTGAGGACGTCATCCTAACCGTCCAAAGACAACATTTCATGGTCCGACGGGAACTTGCATCATGTTTAAATTTTTGCACAACATATGATTTATTGGTAGGTAAACCGGCGAGCAATGGTCGTCTCAGCAAGAGCAATCCCGCTCCAGTTCCCACAGTTCTATTAGACTTTAACCATCCATCTTAACCCAAATATCGCGTTCGTCTTGGAAAATCTCCATCGGCATATTCCGCCGACGGATCCTGGACAACATATGGCCTGATTCCTGTAAGACCAGGGATATGTAGGCAACTCAGGAGCCAGAGCTCGGTCAAATTCTTCAAACCATTCCGTTCGGTCAAAATTGGCCATCATATCTTTACCCGATCTTTCATCCTTTCCGGGTAAAGAGGGGCAGTTGTTGATACCCAATTTTTCTTGTATATTTTTATATGAAAAATACTTTCAAAATAGCAGGTATATGCATATATAAGTATGTCCCAAGGTTTTACTTTTTTTTTCTCTTAATTTTTATAGATTTTTAAATCTATTTATTGCCCTATTTTATCAAGAAAAACCCAATAATTATCCCCAAAATTATCATTATGGGTGATTCACTTATTGGATTCTCATGTTTATATTAAAATATAGCTGGCATAAGTTTTGCATATTTTTACAAATTTGTTTAGTATTTTTAAAGCTAAATTGCGTATAATTGCGATATTAGCCTATTTTAAGATTTAATTATTTTCATAATTATAAAATTGACTCAAGTATTTTTAGTTTAATAATTACTTATTATTAATCATTTTAGTACCTTTAATTTATTTATAGAAATTATTTTACTATTTTTTTATAAAATATATAAGGGAAAATGGCTATTTAAATGTTAGCCCCGTTTATTTCAATTTTAGCCATATTTGAACCTCCAATTGAACCCAATTTTAAACCCAATTACCCTGACCTAATCCCTGTTTGAACCTATCCAAATCCAACCCTGTTAAACCACTCCACCTACTCAATTAATCCAGGCCGTTAATCAAAATGATCAACGGTCACCAAATACCCTTTCCTTTTTTAATCCGGACCTACCCCCTAACCCTAACCATTTCACATGCCCAGTCGCCTTTGAAACCCTGCACTCTCTCAAACTCTCTCGAGTCTTCTCAGAACCCTAGCCGCCTCTTACCGTTTCCACCCTGAAAGCCACCGGAATCCATGGCTTCCAAAGCTATGGGAGTCTTATACCTACCTCTTGTTACTCTTACACACCTGATCTCTGAAGATTCAAGGCCTGGCCTCGAAGGTTTGCACCCAGACCACTGCCGATTCAAGGTTCCAGAGTCATCGCTGGCCTTGCTCCGGCGTACTATGGTGTTTTGAGCCTGGTTCTGACCTCTCCGACTCAGATCGGTGACCTTTTCAAAGCCTTTCTCATTTCTAGGGTTCTTATGAAACCCTAACCCTTCGAGGTTTTCTCTGATCTCTTTAGATCCATTGTGTACATGTGCTCTTTTTGAGTTTTCAAACGATCTCCCTAACTTTTCTTTCGAAAATTACTTTTCAATGTCTTTCTTTTACGATTTAGGGTTTTCTGAAAATGCTTAAGTGTTTCTATGACTTTCTTTTCCTTTTCTTTTATGTGTATTTGCCTCTACTGTGTTCTATGTTTTTCTTCTACCATGTATGTTCTTCTACTGTGCTTTCTATGTTCCGTTCTTGTATGTTCTTCTACTGTGCTTTCTATACTATGTTCTTGTATGCTTTTCTACTATGTCCTGCTATTTTCTTCTACTATGTTCTGGTATGTTTCGCCTATTGTATTCTTCTACCGTGTTCTTAAGTGTTCTTACTATTTTTCTTCTATTGAACTTTTTTTAAGTTTCTTTTAAAAGGATCTTCTTAAGCATGCTTTCTTCTACTGTTCTTATCAGTCTTTTCTCATCATGTTTCGAATTAGTTTCTTTACTCTGTTTGCCTTGAACCCTCTACTATATTTACATGTTATTCATGAGTTCTGTTGCTGGAAGAAGCATGTTAGAAGTTTCAGTTCTTTTCTGAAACCTCTAAACATGTTTCGATTCGACTACTTGCCTCCTCGTCTCTGTACTTGATTCAAGGAGGAAACCCTAGAATTTGGGGGGTTTTGCCGAGGTTTTATTGAACTAGGGTTTTTATTTTAGAACCTTTAACTCTTTCAGACTGACTTTGAGTCTCTGAACTGGGTTTGGACATCTTTGTTTTCATACAATGCTGAACATTTTGCTAAACTCTTCTACACTAGATTTTTTCTATTGATTTACACGACAGTCTTCTTTCATGCTCACATGATCCTTATATATGATGAATTTTCCTATAAATGGTTTTCAAATTTGCAATTAGTGCAAACTTCCTTCTGAATAGGCTTGATTGATTTCTTTCCATTGTTTGCTGATTCTCCCTGTTACTCGACCTAAGTTAAAACCCCTCTTCATTTTTTGACTCGGTTCATTCATACAAAATCTCAGACTCTTTTGATTTACTGTTTTTTAATTGATTTGCTTACCTTATTTGCGCAAACTGTGTATTTCAAAACCTTGTCCTTAAATAACTTTTTATGTATTTTCCCCTGATTGCATGTTGTGCAAAAAGTGCTTACTCAATTTCTTTCCTTAAATGGTTTTCACCCGTTTGAATCTGAATCCCTTAATTAAGGGAAGCCTTGTGTAATTGATTGACAATCAGTTCCTTAACTGTTGTTCTTGCCTTATTTATGCCTGATTTTTACACTATAAAAGGCACGACCCTCTTCACACACTACAACATCAGAATCCTTCTGAACTCATACTCTCTCATAATAATATTCTCTTCTTGACTGCATTGTGGCCTGTTTTACTAGACTTACTGCTTTTCTTTACTTGTTTCCCTGAAAACTGGTATGTCCTGATTTAATTCTTAGCACCACAACAATGTGTAGTTACAACTTTCGTATCCATGTTAATCTGCTATTTCTGTATATCTCAGCACTTAAATTAGCATGCTGATATCCTTATGTGTGTTTTCTTATGAACCCTCATTCCTCTATCACCCCTATGTGTTTTGAGTGGTGACTTAAGGCATGGCAATGTAAGTTGTTGTCCATGAATAAAGTTTGAACCACTGGGGTCTTGACCTCTAAGCAAACAGGCCAGAGGGTGTGACAACATCTCCCATTGCTGGGTATGCCCTTCAGCCCACTTTTCTGTTGCCTCTTGCAACTTTCCATTCCCCTATACCCTTATGTGTAATGATGTGAGTTGCTTCCCTTTTCCCTTTTCCCCTTTTAGAATCCTGCTTCTGTACTTGCACTCTCTCTTAGTCCCTAAGTTTTGCCCCCCTCTTGTGAGCCTTGCCTTGGGACCTCGAGCTCCCTTTGAACTTGGACACATGAGGGCTGGCCCTTCCACACTGCACTATGGCTTAATCCGTGATACATTTGGGTGTAAGCACTGCCCGGAGTTCATATGAGACTCTTAGGGAACTCTGACACACCCCAAATAGGAGAAAGGCTTTGAAATATGATCTCTTGGAGTTGATTTACTTCATACTTCAGACAGGAAGTCTGAATCAGGCTCTCCTTGGTTGTACTTTTTAAATTTTTGGTGTATTTTTCCTTTACTTTACTTTTTCTGGGTTGTAATAATTTTGTAATAAAACTCTCGGGAATGGTCAGTGAAGAGGAAGGGTAACTATGTATGCAAAAGGGGTAGATAACCATGCCTATAGTTTATTTCTGAACTTCTGCATAGCATATAGATATCCTGTCTATAGGAATTTCTGAATTTCTGCACATCATGTAGATATCCTGCCTATAGGTTCTTTCTAAATCTTGCATAAGCATTCCTCATCAGGCAAACATGTTCGTAGGTCTTAAATAATCAATTGCAATTAGATATCATGTTCATAGGCTTTAAACGAAATTCAGCATCTAGATGTCATGCCTATAAGGTTTCTGCATTTTTTACTACGTTTATAAGAGTGTCCAAAATCGACAACACATAGAAAGCATGCCTATAGGAGCCTTAATCGAATCTGAATCATTTCACTCGCTCTTAGGTCTAATACTAGTAACAATGACGCATGCTCTTTTGCTAAAATCTGCCTTTCTTTAATAACAGACGATTTTCTTAAATTAGTATGTATTCATGTTTGTTTCTGGAATCAGTAGATATCATGCCTATAGGGTCTTCATCTAACACTTAGGCAAGCCATAGGGTGAACGTTTATAAAACTGAATCAGATTTTATATGCTACAACCAGTAGGCAAGCCTGACTCGGGCTTCTTATCTGAACTATGTAATAAAACAGATTGTCTCGATCATTTAAGTTTAATCAAACCCTAAACAATATGTGTAAGTAATGCTAACTACTTTCTTTTCTCTGCTTAAAGGAGGTCTGTTTGAGCTTTTTCATTTGTTTATATGCTTCCCCATACATGTCATACGTGTTTTGATTGTCGCCTTAGTATTTTACCTTTTGAAACCACAAATAATCCCAATACCTCATTCCTTTAGGATTAGTAGTCCCAAGTGCCTCCAAGGCTGATAAGATGGGGACGGGTAATAGCATGCAATAATTAAGCAAGACCATTCCATGCTTTAATACCTCAACGGGGTAGAAAATGGTAGATATGGATATGATGACCATGCGATAACAACTCGTTTAGCCCCTCATTGAGGAGTGATTACCGGATGTTATGGGGTGTGATCCATATTATTAACAAACCTATGACCCCCTTTCCCTTTGTTTTCTCTGTTTCTTTTAAATCTTTTTAAACCATTTCTTTTAAGAAAATCAACTCCTTTTAGTTCCTTTTTCTTACTTTTGTTGATTTGTAACCATTACGTGAAAATCCTCTCTTATTTGAAGTCTTTATATGCCTATGTATTATTTGCACTTAAGTTACAATAATAGCTTGGCTGGGAACCACACTAGTGGATCCTGAGGGGTGCCTAACACCTTCCCCTTGGGATAATTTCAAGCCCTTACCCAATCTCTGGTTGTTCAAACCAAACCTTTCTTAGTGTCCTAATGCACTTAAATCATTAGGTGGCGACTCTTCAATTCAAACCTAATTCCCGAAAGGGAATGAGTTGTCTCCCAAATGTCACAAACCCGATTTTCATGAGAAAAAGAGGGGGCGACAGGAGCGAGATATGATTTCCGTGCATTGATGTTGGGCCAGTCTAGAGGACTCGAGGCCGGATTTTTGTTTATAGCTTGAGCCCTGAGCTGTTGATTTTGTGAGCGCGTGTGTTTGGATACATATGTTCTGTTGTGCCTCTATTAAGGGAGGTGATGACTGGATAGTTACGTGATGAGTGTGATGTGATTGTGAAATGTATTCATGCGATTTGGAAGCAACGAGAAGGGTCTGCTCGAGGATAGAAGGACTATTTGGTGCTCGATTTTTATCTTAATTTGAGGTATAGCCCCGAGTTATGGATGTGTGAAGAATCTTTCCTTGTTTCCTAGTTGGGAGTGGAGTAAATTTCATATTGCGGTCTGAGTTCAGACTCAGGAAGTTTAAGCGACTCTGTAATGTTTATGACGGTGGAAGGTATACAGAAATGTTAATTCGAGGCAAAGCAGGTGGGGTTATCTCCTGCGGATTATTCTGAAGTTTGTGTAATCCTTTGTGTTATTTATTGGGAGATCTCTGTTACCAGGGAAATATATGTTTTACAATTTGAATTTGGGTTGCTCAAGAGAGTAGGCTTGACTACTACGAGAGTGAATGCGAGATTTGCAGAAAATATAAAGTACCAAATGATCTGTGTTCCACGAGCTTATGAAGGATTGATTTTAATCTTACTATGGTATTATGGCAGCAATAAAGTATATGCGTTATGAGTTATTGTGTATGTTTTGGTCTATGGCTTCGAGCCAAGTAGGGGAATCCACTATTAATTAGTCGATTGCACGGTTATGTGCTATGTTGGTTCCAGTTTCATGCATGCGGGTGAATCAGTCATCGGCTTCAGTGCTAGTTACTTCACCACCACCCACCCATCCAGATAGGGGCGGAGGCCAGTCAGCTAGGGGTCGTCCCAGAGGGGGAGGTCGATCAGGTGGCGGTCAGGCCCGTTTCTATGCACTTCCAAGCAGACTCGATGTTATCGCTTCAGATGCTGTCATTACAGGTATTGTTTCAGTTTGTCACAGAGATGCCTCTGTATTATTTGATCTCGGTTCCACCTTTTCTTATGTGTCATCATGCCTTACCCATTATTTGGGTACGCCCCATGAGTTTCTTATTTCACATGTTCATGTATCTGCCCCGGTGGGCGATATTGTTATTGTAGACCGTGTGTACCGGTCATGTGTGGTGACTATTGGGGGTCTAAAGACCCGAGTGGATTTATTATTATTGAGCATGGTGGATTTTGATGTCATTTTGGGCATGGATTTGGTTATCTTCGTGTCGTACTATTCTGGACTGTCATGCTAAGATAGTTACATTGGCTATGCCGAGTGTTCCACAGATTGAGTGGCGAGGTGTGACTGATTATGTTCCCAATAGAGTGATATCATTCTTGAAAGCCCAGGGTATGGTTGGGAAGGTTTGTCTTTCATATCTAGCATTTGTGAGGGATGTCGGAGTTGAGGCTCCCAGTATTGATTCTGTCCCAGTTGTGAGGGAGTTTCCCGATGTGTTTCCTGCAAACCTGTCGGGCATGCCCCCAGATAGGGATATTTGTTTTGGTATTGATATGGTGCCGGGCACTGAGCCCATTTCTATTTCGTCGTATCGTATGGCACCAGCGGAGTTGAAGGAATTGAAATAACATCTTTAGGAACTCCTTGATAAAGGGTTCATTCGGCCTAGTGTGTCACCTTGGGATGCGCCGGTTCTGTTTGTGAAGAAGAAGGATGTCACAATGAGAATGTGCATTGATTATAGGTAATTGAACAAGGTAACAATTAAGAACAAGTATCTTTTGCCTCGTATTGATGATTTATTTGACCAGCTTCAAGGAGCGAGGGTGTTCTCCAAGATTGATCTCCGTTCGGGTTATCACCAGTTGAAGATCAGGGATTCAGATATTCTTAAAACGATTTTTAGTACTCGATATGGTCATTATGAGTTCTTGGTGATGTATTTTGGGCTAACCAATGCCCCAATATTGTTCATGCATTTGATGAATAGCGTGTTCCGACCTTATTTCGATTCATTTGTCATAGTCTTTATTGATGATATTCTGGTGTATTCACATAGTCAAGAGGAGCAGGCGAAGCATTTGAGAGTTGTGTTGCAGAGATTAAGGGAGGAGAAGATGTATGCAAAGTTCTCCAAGTGTGAGTTTTGGCTTAGTTCAGTGGCTTTCTTGGGACACATAGTGTCCAGCAGGGTATTCAGGTTGATCCGAAGAAGATAGAGGCGGTTCAGAGTTGGCCCAGACCGTCCTCAGCCACAGAGATTTGCATCTTTCTATGTTTGGCAGGATATTATCGTTGGTTTGTTCAGGGATTCTCATATATTGCATCGCCCTTGACCAAGTTGACTCAAAAGGGTATTTCATTGTATGGTCGGACGAATGTGAGGAGAGCTTTCAGAAGCTCAAGATAGCTTTGACCATAGCTCCAGTGTTAGTTTTGCCATCAACTTCAGGTTTATATACCGTGTATTGTAATGCTTCAAGAGTTGGGATCGGTTGTGTATTGATGTAGGAGGGTAGAATTATTGCTTATGCTTCTCGTCAATTGAAGCCCTATGAGAAGAACTACCCCCATTCATGATTTGGAGTTGGCTTCCATAGTTCACGCATTGAAGATTTAGAGGCATTACTTGTATGGCGTATCTTGTGAGGTGTTCACTGATCATTGCAGTCTTCAACATTTGTTCAAGCAAAAGGGATATTAATTTGAGGTAGTGGAGATTGTTGGAGTTTCTTAAGGATTATGATATCACTATATTGTATCATCCGGGAATGGCCAACGTGGTATGGGGAGTTTGGCATATATTCCAGTTGGGGAGAGACCTCTTGCAGTTGATGTTCAGGCCTTGGCCAGTCGGTTCGTGAGGTTAGATATTTCGGATCCCAGTCGGGTATTGGCTTGTGTGGTTTCTCGGTCTTCCTTATATGACCGTATCAGAGAGCGCCAGTATGATGATCTGCATTTGCTAGTCCTTAGGGACAAAGTTCAGCATGATGATACTAGAGATGTGACCATTGATGATGATGGGGTGTTGAGGATGCATGGCTGGATTTGTGTGCCCAATGTAGATGGGCTTTGGGAGTTGATTCTTGAGGAGGCCCATAGCTCGCGGTATTTTATTCATTCGGGTGCCGCAAAGATGTATCAGGATTTGAAGCAGCACTACCGGTGGAGAAGATTGAAGAAAGATATTATGGGATTTGTAGCTCGGTGTCTCAATTGTCAGTAGGTGAAATATGAGCATCAGAGACCGGGTGGTTTGCTACAGCAAATGGATATTCCCGAGTGGAAATGAGAGAGGATCACTATGAACTTTGTTGTTAGACTTCCACGGACTTTGAGAAAGTTCGATGCTATTTGGGTGATTATGGATCGGCTGACCAAGTTTGCACACTTTATTCCTGTGTGTACTACCTATTCTTCAGAGCGGTTGGCAGGGATATATATCCGAGAGATTGTTTGCTTGCATGGTGTTCCGGTTTCCATCATTTTGGATAGAGGCACTCAGTTTACATCTCAATTTTGGAGGTCAGTGCAGCGAGAGTTGGGTACTCAGATTGAGTTGAGCATAGCTTTTTATCCTTAGACGGACAGGTAGTCCGAGCGCACTATTCAGATATTAGAGGACATGTTGCGTGCTTGTGTTATTGATTTTGGAGGGTCACGGGATCAGTTTTTACCGCTTGCAGAGTTTGCTTATAACAATAGCTACCAGTCGAGTATTTAGATGGCTCTATATGAGGCTTTGTATGGGAGGCGGTGTAGATCTCCAGTTGGTTGGTTCGAGCCCGGTGAGGCTAGGCTATTGGGGACAGGTTTGGTGCAGGATGCTTTGGAGAAGGTGAAAGTGACTTAGGAGAGGCTTCGTACAGTGCAGTCAAGGCAAAAAAGTTATGCTTACAGGAAGGTTCGGGATGTGTCCTACATGGTTGGCAAGAAGGTTCTGTTGAGGATTTCGCCCATGAAGGGTGTTATAAGATTTGGAAAGAAAGGGAAATTGAGTCCGCGGTTTATTGGGTCTTTTGAGGTGTTTCAGAGGATTGGGGAGGCAGCTTATGAGCTTGCTTTGCCACCCATCTTGTCGAGTGTGCGTCAAGTATTTCATGTTTTTATGCTCCGAAAGTATATTGGGGATCTGTCTCATGTTTTGGATTTTATCACGGCTCAGTTGGATGATGATTTGACCTATGATGTGGAGCCAGTAGTTATTTTGGATCGTCAGGTTCGAAAGCTGAGGTCAAAGGATATAGTTTCAGTGAAAGTGTAGTGGAGAGGTCGGCCCGTGGAGGAGACTACCTGGGAGACCGAGCGGGAGATGCGGAGCAGATATCCTCACCTATTTGAGGCTTCAGGTATGTTTCTTGACTCGTTCGAGGACGAACGTTTGTTTAAGTTGGGGAGGATGTGACGACCCGGCCAGTTGTCTCATGAGTTGCCGCTCCGTTTTCCCTATTTCTGCTTTGTTGTGCTTTAATTATCCGTGTTGTGTGGTATCGGGTTGGTCGGATCAAGTTTGGAAAGGATTTGGCAAGGTTTGAGACACTTAGTCTCTTTAGAGTGAGTTTAAGTTGAAAAGTCAATCGGATGTTGACTTATGTGTTAGAGGGATTAGATGTAAGTTTCGATGGTTCGGTTAGCTTCGGGAGGTGATTTGTATCTTAGGAGTGTGATCGGAATGAATTTTGGAGGTCCGTAGTAGATTTAGGCTTGAATTGGCGAAGTTGAAATTTTGGTGATTTCCAATTGATAGGCGCGATTTTGATATAGGGTTCGGAATGGAATTTTGAGAGTTGCAATAGCTTCGTTAAGTCATTTGGGATGTGTGTGCAAAATTTCAGGTCATTCAGACGTGGTTTGATTGGGTTTTGATCAAAAGCGTATTTCGGAAGATTTTAGAAACTTAGGCTTGAATCCGATGTGTTTTGGATGATTTGATGTTGTTTGAGGTGTTTTAATGATTGGAACAAGTTTGAATAAGGTTTTAGGATATGTTGGTGCTTTTGGTTGAGGTCCCAAAGGCCTCAGGTGAGTTTCGGGTGGTCAATCGGACCATTTTAGAGTTTGGAAGATTGCAGAAATATTGTTTAGCTATTGCAGGGATTTTACCCTTCGCGTTCACGAGTGGAGCCTATCACACCTCCTTTTCCTACTCCCGTAAGGGATATAAGGGGGGGTTTTCCAATTAAAGTGACAATCGAAATGGGATTATTATATTTAAAATTCAGAGTCACCACTTGGGATAATTTATGGTGTTCCAAGTCACCGGTTTAAAATCCCGAATCGAGAAAAATTGACTCTGCTTATAGTCTGCGAACACAGAAATTCGGGTAAGGAATTCGATTAACCTGAGAGAAGGTGTTAGGCATTCCCGAGTTCCGTGGTTCTAGCACAGTCGCTTTGATCATACTTGGCTTAATCAAATTGTTTAATTACTCATTTTAGAACCTATGCGCATTTGTCTCTTGCTGCTTTTAAATTAAGAAAATTATCTTGAAACGGGTCACGCGTACGTGTAGCCGTTTGTTTGGCGCGTCAAAAATCATGTCACGCGAACTTATCCACAATTAATAACGCTTTATTATAATTAAGAAAAATTGGCCGAAGTTGCGCGAACGCATACTCCGATTTTGTTTTTAGAGATCGCAATCATGTCACGCGAACGTGTCCATAATCACAATGATATATTAAACGTCCCTAGAGCAACTACGAGTATTTTAATGGCTTAATTTCCAGAGTTCGAGACTAACGAACTTTAGTCAAACCTCCCAAGCTAGAAAGGCTCAATTGAGTCAGCAATTTGTAAGCCATAGGCTCACCTCTAAAGTTACAGATCATGGGCCCAAAACTGAAGCTGAGACAGGTGGTCCTGGGGAGCCTATAAGGCCACTAATCATGGGCCAAAAACTGAAGCTCAGATAAATGGATCTGGGAAGTGCAATACAATCAATTCTGCCATATAGCCCTTTATTTTATTCTATGGTCATAGCTATATCATGTCCTAATAACAAAGACAATTATCTACTTCTATCAAGCATGGTAGCAGATAGTCAGAAACTTTCTCTAGACATTACACCAGGTGGGACTTGGATCAGATTCACAAATAGAATCAAATGAACCAATCCAATTTCATTCCTGATTTCTGAATTCGAGAGGACTGATATGAGGGCTGATATTTGAGGAGTAAATTACCAAATACTTCAGAACAGACAAACATGTAAATGCCATAAAACAACTGATTAAGACTAGAGAGGAAGCAACCCAACGTAGAGAAGAATAAGGTTAACTGACAATTCTCCAAAACTTAACAGTAGTGCCATGAGCTAATCCCATAGTGAAAATACTGCTTGAGTTTTAAAAGTCTTGAGCCCATCATCAACTAATCCCCATGAGCATGCACAATTCACACTTCAGGTATGTTAAAACTCAAACTAATACGTCAACTTCATCTATTGAATATTAGGCATGATACTTCATAGTCTTAGGTGAAATAGTATCAAACAGAGTACCTAAATAACTCATGCTCGAACAATAAATGGCACAAAACTAAAACTGATGCCATGAGTTGAACAACAGCTGCCTTAGTACAATTGAAAGGAATTCACAGAGTTCGCAAGTTAATAATTTTGAAGGCAAAAAAGAGGAACGAAACAGAGGAATGAAACTTTAATCCGTAAGATTGATGAAAGCAAAGCGCACAGATTAATCACATAACAGAAGTGTGGTATCAAGCAGAAACATCATGGCTAACAGTGAGGGCCATTCTGGGCCAATTACACATTCCCAGTACAGCTTGATGGTTTCCTGAACCTTATGGCTCGTGCTGAGTACAACAGAATGAGCATACAAAGGACTGGAATGGATGCTCAAGTCAGTAACAAACTCACAGTTCGTACCAACAAACAGGGAGTAAGGCAAACAATCAGTGGACTTAATGTTCTCATAATTTCGAATGTAAAACAGAGCCAGAAATTAGGACAGATTCAGCCTTATGATCTCAAAGGATCCTATGAACTAGATATTTAGTTTACACTTGAATTCCAAGGGTCTCCACCCTATATCGATTACTTGCACCTAATCGCTACAAATCAAACAGAAAGCACCCTTATAATAAGAGAAAAAACAAAGATCGATGCGAATAATTCAATCTTCATGCTCAAACTATTAGGTTCAAAACAAAACAACCAAGGCAGACACGATGAGAAATCCGTAAAAAATAGTTGGAACACCTAAAAGTAACTTTTAGAATAGGGATACTAATCGACTACTTGTGAACGATTCGAAGTGCACGTCGGCTTACGATATGTGTAAGAGTCTAGAAGAGCTAGCAAGCACAATCACAGGACCAAACACTACTCGAATGAGAAGCAAACATCATGAGGCAGATTAGTGTAACGTCCAGTGAGATTCAAACATTTTTGGTTTCTCAACACTAAAGTTAAAGTAAAAGAAAGAAACAGAAATGAACCTGAAAATTAAACTTCGATTAATTCTGTTCGGAAGCAAAATACAAGTAACTGGCATCAAAGTCGTCAATCCGAGAAAAACCAATGAAAGTCAGACAAGGAACACGAAAATCAGCCACCAAGCAGCAATAGAAGGCTTCGAAATCTCCAGAAAAACTCAATCGAAATCCATCATGAAAGTTTAAACCAAGAAAAACCAAGATATATATTTTGTGTTTCTTTTGCTTTGGGGGAAATCAAAGAACAAACCTCAAAAACTAAAATCAGAAAATGACTTAATAGAAATCAAAACTAAGCAGACTCAGTTTTTGTTTCAATTCTTATCCCATAAACCTCTCTCCAAAAAAAGAAATCCCGCTCAGAAGAGAAAAGCTCACCTTATATAGACCCTCTTGATTTTTTCTCGAACCTTCAACAAACCCCCCCCCCCCCCGAAAATCTCTGCAAATCTCCTTCTATGAACGATTTTTGGGACAGATGGAGGGCGAGGATTGATTTTCATCCATCCACGACCCCCATTTATCCAGCAAATTGATCAGGAGCTAAACGACGCGCAAAAAATATCTGAAAGGAATCTTCTATTCGTCAGAAACCATTACATTGTGCTGACGAGGAGAGAGGGGAACGCGTGAGGAGAGATTTGAGGCTCTCTCGCCCGAATTTTGGCAATTTTGGGAGTGGATTCGGGTGTTCTTTGTGGAGAAGAAGAACAATACGCATCTAGGTTTGGGAGATTAGGGCTGTCCGTTCGTTTGTATTATAATTTGGGGCCGGGTCGGGTTAACAGGTGGGGGCGGGTTAATTAGAAGATGGAGGTTGGGCTTGGGATTCTTTTTGTTGTTCTTGGCCCAAATAGGTTTTTCTTCTTTAAGAACAAATTCCCTTTCCCTTTTCTTTTGTTCAATTGCTTTTTCTTTTCCTACTTAATTAATTAAACTTAAATTAAAACCCCTAAAAATAATTAATTTACTAAATTAAGCTAAAAACTTACTATAATATTTACAAGAATTAATTACTTCTAAATTAAAGGGGAAATTATTGATTTATAATTAAAAGGCTAGAAATGCAAAAATAAAACCAATTTTGTGATTTTTATTTTTTAATAAAGCACCTAATTTAATAATTAACCTTAAAATATGAAAATAAATCCTAAATGCAAATGCATGGTATTTTGTATTTTTCAATGATTTAATTAAAATTAAACATGCGCGGACGAATGCAAACAAAAAGCTACAAAAATCTACGAATTTGCAAATGATGGAAAAATTCATTTTTGTTTTGAATTTATGGGAGTAATTCATATAGGAAAAAAATCACGTGCTCACAGAGCCTCGCGTTCGCGAAGAGTGATCACAGCCTACTCTGCACCACTAAAAAGTAGCGAGAGAGGGTCGCAATAGCTTTTACCCGATTTTTGGGTCGGGATCGATTTTCACAGAGAGCTAGAAAGGGAGTTGAGTATCTATTTAGGTTGGGATTGCGTATTGGTTCCAAATTGCACTTCTATTCATTTTTGGGTTTTCTTTTATAATTCTACTTTTATCAAACTACAAATTATAATTGCAACTAGATTAAGCTAAGAGTAAAATGCTACAAGTTGTATCTAATGGTTTAAAAGGCACTAGGGTAGTGACTTCCGCCTAGGTGGTCAATTGACGGGTAATTGCATCTAAGACACAATTGACATGATTGGGGAGTATATTATAACTATTGCTAGATACTACCCACTCTACACCTCTCGGTAGAAAGAGTGATCTGCCCAATTGACTTTCTTATGACCAATTGGGTATACATATTTGCCCAAGCAACTAGGGTTCAAGTCGGGTATTACTCTCTCGAGGTTTAACCCTTTAATTGGGACTATCAAATCTCTTGAGTCCATCCCAATTTCTTGTTGAGTCAATTTCGGAGACTTAGGCTCTCTTTCTCAAGAAGAGCCGAAGTCAACTTAGCACAAACTAGTGTTTGCAACCACTAATTCATAAATTACACCATGATATTGACCCAAATAACAAACACCCAACATCAATCTAGACCTAAATCACAACACCCATCAATTACCCACACTAGGGTTGAGCCATAACCCTAGCTAATGGGTCTAGCTACTCATGCTTGAAGAGAAAAATAGAGAAATAGATGAAGATGAACACATATTAATTAATTGCTAAGCTAAATACAAAGATTCAATGATAAAAAGTAAGTAAAAATGCCCAAAATGGCTACAAGATACGTTCCCACGAGCGCAGCAGCTATTCTAAAATGTTTGATACCCTAAAAATGGAAAAGTGATCTATTTTTACTAAGCTGGAAAAACTGGACAAAAATGCCCCTATGGGGTTAGTGCGGACCGCACAAAATGGTGTGCGGCCGCACTAGGCTCTTGAACTCGAAACCTTGGCTCTCTTAACTCAGGCTCCGCGGACCGTACAAAATGGACTGCGGCCATGGAGGCTTCTAGTGTGGTCCGCACAAACTGGACCGCGGACCGCACAGGCTTGAAAGCTCCAACTTCACCCTCTCCGAACCTTGACTCTGTGGACCGCACAGAATGGTAGTGCGGCCGTATTGCCTTCAGTGCGGACCGTACAAAACCTTCTGCGGTTGCACTACCTTAATGCCTGAAGTACCAACTCTCTGAATCTCCCTAGTGCGGACCGCACAAAGTGTAGTGCGGCCGCACTAGGCCTGTTTTTCCTGAGTTTGTTTTGTCTTTGGTACTTGTGCAAGTTTCACTCCTTTTGAGCTGATCTTTGACATCTTGTTATTTTATTGATCAAACCTTCAATCAAGCACAACTTATGAGCCTTTTTGGGACTATTTTGTAAGAATTTATAATCAAAGCGTAAGCAAGAAGGAGTATAAAATTTCGGTTTAATCCCTAGTTATCAACTCCCCCAAACTTAAGCTTTTAATTGTCCTCAAGCAAACAAAATAAGACCCACCCCTTAAGGGAAAATCCAAGAAATTTTTAGCTATCCTAAAGCAACCTCACTAGCATCAATTGGGACTAACAATTGCCCTCAATACAAATGAGTCATTAACAACATTTAACCTTTGAAAAACTATGGATCAAGTGTGACACAAGAGCTTCAAGAGTTGACTCAACAGATAAAAGAACTCTCTCAATTACTTTGGTCATTGTGAAACCCAAACTCACACATCCTCATCTCTCCCTAAGCAAACCTCACCTTTAGAATATTGGCACGCAAAACGAGGCTAATGGAATTCCACTCATCTCTCTGAAGAAAAAGTCACAAGTCCGGCTCTAAGTACCATATGCTTGCCCCTTATGTGAGTATCCACTAATATAAGCTTCATTCAACTCAAGATCATATAGGGCTTTTGTGGAGATATTGTGAAGGCTTTTGGTCAGGGTAGGACATGTTTTGGTCTAAGCAGGTTCCATCTTCCCTTAAGCATTTCTTTTGATTCATTTGGCACACATTCTCTTGACTCTTTGAGTCATTTCACTTCTTTCTAAGGAGTTAGAGAGACATACTGTCACTCTATCTTATGCATTTCAAACCTTTTCTCCTTTTTCAACTTTCCACACCTTTCATTTTTTGCTTTTTCTTGAATCCCTTTTTATTCTTTTTCACTTTGAACATTCTTTTTGTCTTTTGCTTTTCTTTATTTTTCATTGCCTTTCCTTTTCTTCACTTTTGTGCCTTTTTACCACTTTGTAGTCATCCTCGTCTCTCCCCCAAACTCATACTTTTTCCATGTGCTAAAGAAAAGATCGGGTGCCAAGAGAGGGTATCTTTTAGAACGGGTATAGGCTTGTATCATGATTCTTGAAAGAAAAAGGTCTAAGG
Organism: Nicotiana sylvestris; assembly: GCF_000393655.2. NCBI lineage: Eukaryota > Viridiplantae > Streptophyta > Magnoliopsida > Solanales > Solanaceae > Nicotiana > Nicotiana sylvestris. The sequence goes on from NC_091068.1 coordinate 152,190,068, forward strand.
CTCAAAAGGGTTAACTAGGTATCATATCATTGGTAGGCTATGGAATTGCTCAAACTATCATTTGGATCAAGGAGAGCCTATAATCACGTCTCAAGTCAAAATTCACTTAGGATTTTGCCTCAACAAATATTCAGGGCAAGTTCTAGACCAATGGCTCGGGACTTGGACTCGCAATTCAATTACTCACCACACAAGCTAAGGGATTGCTAAAGACATAGAGTCGGGGGCCCACAACGACCTTAGATACGATTTGAGCACCCAATGGTCCGAAAAACCACTTGATGATTATTGGTCAACACAAGAGTCTCAAGGTCACGACTTTCACCATCCTAAACACAACAACTTATTTTTGATCATGAGATCAAAGGCAAATGTGCTAGGCCCAAGTGAAGCTTTGCTTGAGGTATCCTTAATTACAAACTACTAAAAACAAAAAAGAAAAACGGACTCAAACCCTTAAGAAGGTTGTCACGCCATCCATCATTGGAAGAGCCACCCGGTTGACACAACACTCCACCTTTGGAAAGAACCATGGCATTAAGAAAACCAAAGGCTTATTGAAAACGTCCAAAACAAAACAAAAAGCTACGAACATAAATAAGAATGAATATATACAAGATTTTAGCGGAAAATAGAATGAATATATACAAGAGGGGATTTGAATATACAATGGATGGGATGAATATATACAATATGATATAACTTTATATACAGACCCAAAGTAAAATAAAATGTAACTAAATATCAAATTATATATAGGCCAAAGATGAAAAATCAAGAAAGCATAAAAATGTATCAATATATATACAGTCATCCATCAAATGAATAGTAGGGTCTACCCCTCAAATGAAAGCTGGCATTGTCCCCAATGCCAACTAGTCTAAATAAGCACCAAAAAGATAGAGAAAAAGGATATAGAAGACTCCCTAAGCCTTGTCTGTCTGCATAGGATCATGGGTGGTCCCTAGGTCCTTTGTGTTCTCGGGAACCTTAGACTAGTTCCCGGTGGTCTGCTCCTCTGCTACTGGGACCTGGGCCTGGACCTCGACAGGCTCTGGAACTGGTACATCCCGTGGCTGAGTGGAGGAAGTCTCCGGTGGGTCCGCTAACTTGATGATAGCATCATCAGCTCTAGGAATCCTCTTCCTCCTCTTTGGAGGCATCTGTGTTTGCTCTGGCTGTGGGTGCGCTACTGGCTCTGGGTCATCAAGCAACAAGTCTAAAGGCAGCTGGTCTGCCTTTAATCTATCAACATCTGCCTGCAGTGCCTTCACGGACTTCTTGGAGGCCCGTGTCTTCCGCAGCTTCTTATGCTCCTTAGAAAGCTCCTTGAGAGCCCTGCTATGTGAATTGACTGCCTTTGAGAGTGCAACCTGAGTATCGAGGATCTTCTTCTGGTTGTCAAGTATCTCCTTGAGCGCATCCTCTATCGAATGTGGCACCTGTGGAGCTGGGGGAACCGACTGAGCCTCTACAGTGGTAGTCAAAATGGACAACTTGGATGAGGCAGTCTGCATCCAATTGTTGATACTCAAAAGTGCCTAGCTTAGACGGTGGTAAGAAATAGGATGGGCCCGGGTAGATGGGATCTCCGGGCCTACTAATGTGGATGGGCCAGGAGGAATGGCTGAGGATATGGATGGACCGGGAGGGATATTTGGAGATATGGAGGTATGCTCAGCAGAAGCCACTACCTCAACCGGCTCCTCAGACTGGACAGTTGGAGCAGTAGCTGGTACTTTGTAGTTCTTACTCTTGGGGTTGTCATCCCCCTTCATGTTATACCAGGAAAATGGGGTTGTCGCCTTGACCTTGATGTCATAGGGCCTTTTATCCATATTCAAGTCCCGGAAGTACTCAGTGAGGAAACTAGGGAAAGGGTAGTTCCGGTCATGCTCTGCACCCACTATCGTGATAATCTAGGACATCACATTCCCCACATTTATGGGGTACCCCGCCATAATCGAAGCAACCAATATAGCCCGGTGGAGAGTAAGGGTGTTTTCATGAGTGGTATAGTCCAATCTGCTGCAAACAAAAGTCTTTCATCCCCTCTCTTCAAAGTTAAAGGTCCTTCTCAATATTTTGAACCCAGCAGTTAACCAATCAGGGACGGTACCTGGGATTTCCAGGTACTGTGCTAGCCATGGACGGACCTCCTCGCCCATCTCCATCTTCGCCATATACAGAGTCTCATCCTCCTCATTGAAGCCCAGATATTCATTAATCGACTTCCCATCAAATAACACCTTGAGGTTCCAAACCTTGGTCACTTTGGAGCCCTTTTTTATATGGGCTACATTGCAATAAAACTCTTTGACCAAGTGTTCGTTGGAGTCCACACAAGTATCTAGGAAGTTCTCCCAACCCACTCTAGTTCTAAATTGTTTTTGCACGTCAGGGTTATGGGGTAATAGGTCTCTATCTATGAAGCTCCTTTCCGGGATCAGTTTTCTCATCGGCCACCACTCCCTAAACTTATGGTATGCCACTTCACTTACAAACCTATCCTCCCAGGCTTCGGGCTTCCTAGTTCTAGCAATGCCTCCCACTTGAGGCTCACCACCTTTAGCTACTCCCTCATCTCCTTGTATATCATCATCACCTCTTCCTGTACCATCCCCGGATAATGAAGCTATGGGAGAGGTGGAGTATTCCTCACTACCTTAACCTGAGCCCTCAGACGACCCAGAAGAAATGTTAATTAATGCTTGGGCAGCGGGGGAAGAGGGAGAAATGTCTCTGTGTATGGCCCTCTTCGGATACGGGATATATTTTGGGACTAAGTCCGAAGAGATCTCCCGAGAGGGATCGTACTCATTCCCCGACATGTGAATGGCTCTGTCAAGCGCTTTTATGGACTTCCTCATGTTCTTGATGTTTTGCCGAGCTTGGGGAGTGAGTTTGACCATTTTCTATTTTCCACCCCGGGAAGATTCACCTCTGCCGGGTTGTTTCGAGCCTTTTCATCGTTGTTTAACCATAGCCTGCAAGCACAATCAAATGAACTCATTAATATCATTGCAGCAGTTGAAAGCAATGTTACAGAATGAGTTGCAGATCAGGCATGAAGAATTGCAGACAGTTGCAGAAAATAGCCCAGTGCGAACCGCACAAAATGGAGTGCGGCCGTGCTGGAGTCAGTGCGGACCGCACAAAATTGACTGCGGTCCACACAGGGGTGGGGATCAGAATACCCACCCTCTGTATCATGACAGTGCGGACCGTACAAAATAGTAGTGCGGCCGCACAGGGGCCAGTGTGGACCGCACAAAATGTAGTGCGCCTGCACTGCCCAATGTTCAGCTTCCTAGAAGTTCTTCAGTGCGGTCCGCACAAAATGGTACTGCATACCGCACAAGGGCATCGCGGACCGCACAAAAACGATTGTGGTCCACACTGAGTGCCCAAAAATGGCACTAAATTAGGGTTCATGAAATTTTGCCTTAAAGTCCAATTTTCCACCTAATTAGTGTTGCTAAGTGATTACCCAATCCATTAAGCTAACTAATTCCACATGAATCAAAATTTAAACTAACCTAACTTAGTAGTTAAGAAAAAAAACGAAAGGAAGAAGAAATAGCAGCTAAGAAAAACGAAAATTAAATGAAATTGACAAAATTAAACAAGAAAATGGGAGATTATGGTACCAGATTATGAGATGAATTGAAGCAAATAAGTTCCAACAAGTAATTACGAGCAAGTAAGAGTAGTTAACAGTGATTATACTCTCTGAGATTCAAATTTGCGAAAAGTGTACAAGGGAGCCCTCAGGTCTATTTATAGAAAAGCCCATGGGGCCCATTCTCACCAACCAGTGCGGACCACATAAAATGGACCGCGGTCTGAAATATACAGTTATGTTAAAGCCTGAGAAGGCAATGCTCTGCAGTCCGTACAGAATGGACTGCGGCCGCAGAGGTCCAGTGCGGACTGCACAAAATGTAGTGCGACCGCACTGGAAAACTTCAGAGAGGTCTCAATTCACCCTTCACCAGTGAGGACCGCATAAGATGTAGTGCGTCCGCACTGGCAACTTTCAGAGACTGTGCATTTTTCCACCATGTCATCAACACAACCCTGCAATATTTCACAACCAGTTAGCCCAAAAATCAATCCTATACTATAAAGGAAACCAGAAAAAAGAAAAAAAACACATGGATTGCCTCCCAAGAAGCGCCTGATTTAACGTCGCGGCACGACGCATGTTACCATCACATCATTTGAAGTGAAGAAGTGCCACCACGTGGCTGTCATCAATTTTTCCAAGATAATGCTTGACCCGTGCCCATTAACTCTGAAGACTTCACCATTTTTGTTCATTAAATCAAGAGCACCAAAAGGGGTCACAAACACAACTTCAAATGGTCCACTCCATTTTGATTTGAGCTTTCCCGGAAATAGACGTAACCGAGAGTTGAACAAGAGAACCAAATCACCTTCTTTGAACTCCTTTCGACGAGCATATTTATCATGAAGGTACTTCATCTTGTCCTTATACAAGGACGAACTAGAGTAGGCATGGAATCTAAATTCATCAAGTTCATTGAGCTGCTCCACACGAAGATTGGCTGCAACATCCCATTCAAGATTCAACTTCCTCAAAGTCCACATGGCCTTGTGCTCTAAGTCAACAGGAAGATGGCAAGATTTCCCAAACACCAACCGATACGGAGACATACAAATAGAAGTCTAGAAAGCCGTCCTATAAGGCTATAAAGTGTCATCCAACTTCTTCGATCAATCGGTCCTATTTGCATTGACTGTCTTTGACAATATGCTTTTGATTTCCCGATTGGAGACTTCCACTTGACCACTTGCTTGAGGGTGATATGGGGTAGAAACTTTGTGATTGACACCATACTTAGAAAGCAATGTGTCGAAAGCTTTATTGGAAAAATGAGATCCCCCATCACTAATAATCGCACGGGGAGTGCCAAACCTTGTGAAAATGCTCTTATTAAGAAATGCAACAATACTCCGGGCTTCATTGTTCGGCAAAGCCACATCTTCAACCCATTTTGAGACATAGTCAACCGCCACGAGAATGTAAGTATTCCCACAAGAGCTAACAAATGGACCCATGATATCGATGCCCCAAACATCAAAGATATCCACTTCAAGAATGGTATTGAGAGGCATCTCATCCCTTTTTGAAATTCCACCCGCTCTTTGGCATTCGTCACACCTTTTCACAAAATCACCCGCATCTTTGAACAAGGTTGGCCAATAGAATCCACAACTAAGAACTTTCGAGGTGGTCCTCACTCCACCGTGATGGACATCATAGGGTGAAGAATGGTAAGCCTCTAAGATACACAATTGTTCTTCCTCCGGGACACATCTACGAATCACACCATCCATTCTTGAACAAGTATGGCTCATCCCAATAGAAATCCAAACTATCCCGCTTGAGCTTCTTCCTTTGGTTAGAAGAGAGCTCAAACGGGATTAATCCGGTCACAAGGTAATTGGCAACATCAGCAAACCATGGCATATCATTCATTGACACCGCAAGGAGTTGTTCGTCGGGAAATGAATCATTGATCTCAAGGCCATCACAAGGCCTCCCCTCCTCCTCCAAATGGGACAAGTGGTCCTCCACTTGGTTCTTACTACCTTTCCGGTCCACAATTTCTAGATCAAATTCTTGAAGTAGTAACACCCATCGCATCAATATTGCCTTGGAGTCTTTCTTTGTCATCAAGTACCTAAGGGCAGCATGATCGGTGTGCACTATGACCTTGGCCCCCATAAGATATGGTCGGAACTTTTCCATTGCAAATACTATGGCGAACAACTCTTTTTGGTAACCGTGTAATTCCTTTAAGCTTCATTCATGGTCTTGCTTGCATAGTACACCGGATGAAACATCTTGTTAACCTTTTGACCCAAGACAACCCCAACCGCAACGTCACTTGCGTCACACATGAGCTCGAAAGGCAAGCTCCAATTTGGTGCGGTAATGATTGGGGTAGTGGTCAACTTAATCTTGAGAAGCTCAAATGCTTGTATACATCCCTCATCAAACACAAACTTTGCATCCTTTTCTAGTAACTTGCACAAGGGGTTTACCACCTTTGAAAAATCTTTTATAAACCTCCGGTAGAACCCTGCCTGCCCATGAAAACTCCTCACCCCCTTGACGGAAATGGGGGGAGGAAGCCTTGAAATCACCTCTATCTTGGCTTTGTCAACTTCAATTCCATGCTTTGAAATCTTGTGTCCCAACATTATGCCTTCCTCCACCATGAAGTGGCATTTTTCCCAATTAAGCATGAGATTTGTGTCTTCACATCGGGCTAATACTCTATCCAAATTTATCAAACACTCTTCAAAGGAATCACCAACCATACTGAAATCATCCATGAAGACCTCCAAGATATCTTCCACCATGTCGGTGTAAATAGCCATCATTGCATCGTTGGAAGGTCGCACGAAGCATTACACAAACCGAACGGCATCCTAGAGAAAGCAAATGTGCCATACAGACAAGTGAATGTGGTCTTTTCCTGATCTTCCGGAGCAATCAAGATTTGATTATACCTCGAGTATCCATCCAAAAAGCAATAAAAAGCACGCCCCGCATGCCCCGCAGTAGGACCCACCGAATCAGTCTCGGCTTGGTATCCTTTTTCTCAAATAAGTACTTGATGGCTGAATGATCTGTGTAAACGATGACTTTGGTCCCCACAAGATATGACCTGAACTTGTCAAACGCCCACACCACTGCAACCAACTCTTTTTCAGTGACGGTGTAGTTCATCTGAGCTGGATTCAGAGTTTTGCTTGCATAGTAGATGGAGTGGAATATCTTATTTCTCCTTTGCCCCAAGACAACACCAACAGCCAAGTCGCTAGCATCGCACATCAACTCGAACGGCTGCTCCCAGTCCGGAGCAATTATGATTGGTGCAGTAACCAACCTTCCTTTTAGCTCCTCGAATGCCTTCAGACAGGCATCATCAAATTTGAAGGCAACATCTTTCTCAAGCAACCTGCACAAGGGAGAGTAAATTTTCGAGAAATCTTTAATGAAACGACGATAAAAACCTGCATGGCCCAAGAAATTGCGAATGCCTTTGACAGATATCGGTGGAGGCAATTTTTCAATCGCTTCCACCTTCGCCTTGTCCACCTGCAAACCATCTTTGGACACCTTGTGCCCCAGGACTATACCTTCACGTACCATGAAATGGCACTTTTCTCAGTTTAGCACCAAGTTAGTCTCTTCACACCTAGCAAGTACTTTATCAAGGTTCATCAAGCAGTTATCAAAAGAACATCCAAACATAGAAAAATCGTCCATGAACACTTCCACAAACCTCTCAACCATGTCAGTAAAAATGGCCATCATACACCTTTGAAAAGTCACAGGTACATTACAAAGACCAAAAGGCATTCGCTTGAACGCATACGTGCCATAAGGACACGTAAAAGTGGTCTTCTCTTGGTCATCTAGGGCTATAGCAATCTGATTATACCCCGAGTAACCATCTAAGAAGCAGTAGTACTCCTGGCCAGCTAATCTATCAAGCATCTGGTCAATAAAGGGGAGGGGAAAGTGGTCCTTCCGGGTGGCATTGTTCAATTTTCTATAATCAATGCAAATTCTCCACCCAGTGACAGTTCTTGTAGGTATTAAATCATTATTCTCATTAACTACTACAGTCATCCCCCCTTTCTTGGGTACACATTAGACGGGGCTTACCCATTTGTTGTCTGAGATAGGGAATACAATACCTGCGTCGAGCCACTTAATCACTTCTTTTCTTACCACCTCTTTCATAATTGGATTGAGTCGGCGTTGTTTCTCTACACTGGGCTTGTGTCCATCCTCCATGAGGATTTTGTGCATTCAGAAGGCTGGACTAATGCCCTTAATGTCAGACATAGTCCACCCAAGTGCTCGCTTGTGCTCACATAGCACTCTCAACAGCTTTTCTTCCTGCAATTTAGACAAGTTAGACGAGACAATAACAGGTAAAGTGTCAGAGACACCCAAATAAGCATATTGTAGGTGAGGTGGAAGGGGTTTAAGTTACAATTTTGGGGCTTCCTCAATTGATGGCTTTGGAGGAGGCCCCTCTGGTCTATTCAAAGGCTCGAAGGGGTGCGTCCCTTGCAGGTACGCACAAGATGTATCAAGGATGTGCATCATCTCTTCATCAGCCCCCAGGCTATCAAGTAACATAAGTGCTTTATCTAGAGAATTGTATAGATATACACTCGGATAATGAATTTGCTCATCGTCCTCAACAACAGATATCATTGAGAGCTCCTCATAGTGGCGGGGAAGTTGGATTGCTCTGTAGACATTAAAAACTGCTTCCTCGTCATCTACCCTTAAAATCATTTTTCCCTCTCTCACTTTGATAATTTCATCACTAGTAGCTAAGAGAGGTCGCCCAATATGATTGGAACTAGTTCATCAGCCTCATAATCGAGGATAATGAAATCAGCAGGGAAGATGAATTTCCCAATCTGCAGCAACACATCTTCAATCACCCCTTCAGGGTGTACTATCGATCTGTCAGCTAGCTGTAACATCACAGTAGTGGGCCTTGGAGATCCTAGGCCCAGTTGCTTGAACAAGGACAGGGGAATTAGATTTATGCTTGCCCCCAAATCGCAAAGAGCACGACCCACATCAATATTGCCAATGCGCACAAGAATCGTGAAGCTGTCGGGATCCTTAAGCTTTTAAGGGAGCTTATTTTGGACCCTTGAAGTGCACTCCTCAGTAAGTGTCACTGTCTCAAATTCAGTTAGTCTTCTCTTGTGAGCAACTATATCTTTTATGTATTTAGCATACTTTGGAATTTCACGAAGCACATCACAAGTGGAATATTCAATTGAACCTGGCTCAATATAGAGAGGAATTTTGTGAACATGCGATCATCATTCTTTTTCTGCAATCTCTAGGGAAAAGGGGGTGGTGGTCTTGTGGCCTCCATGGGCTCTGAGATTTCAGCAGCATTCTTTTGCTCTTGAGTCACTTTAGGGATCAACTCTCCATCAAGTATGGGCTTGTCTTTCTTTTTCTTTGGCACTTCCTCTAGCTCCCTCCCGTTTCTAAGTGTAACTGCATTCACTTGAGGGTTCTTTTCTGTATCACTGGGGAGGGCGCGTGCAGGTCTAATGTTTTGATTTGTTGCTAACTACCCCATTTGCCTTTCAAGATTTCTGAAGTCGGTCCTGAGTTGCTGATTGTCAATCAACAACTTGTTTAGCAGATCATTGGTACTTTCTTCCATTTGTTGGGGTGGTGTCTGAGGCTGATTGAAATTCCCTTGGGGTCTATGCTGATTTTGATTTTGCTGATTTCCACCCCATGAGAAGTTGGGATGATTCCTCCAATTTGGATTGTAAGAATTCCCATATTGTGCATGCTGATTCGGCGGACCTCTGTTATGTTGCCCCACATAATAGATAGATTCTGGATTCGTGGGGCACATATCACTCATATGACTGTCGCCACAGAGTTGGCAGCAAATAGTCATCTGTTGTACGTGTTGCATTGTTTGTGGTTGATGCATTGTCATCCTAGTCATCTGATTGGCCAGCTTTGTAATATCGGCTCTCATGGCTGACACTTCGTCTAACTCAAGTAACCCAGCTAATTTTTGCTTAACTGCCTTTCGTGAATCACCCTCACTTTGCCAGTTATTATCATTAGCAGTGAAATTATTCAGCAAGATTTGGATTTCACTGTACGGTCTGGCCATGCAACTACCCCCACAAGCGGAATCAAGATTCACCTTTGAAGCGTCATCTAACCCATCTACAAAAGTGTGACCCAATACCTCGTCCGTCTGGCAATGACGAGGATAGTCTCTGAGCATCTTCTTGTACCTTTCCCATGCTTGATACAGTGTCTCGCCCGCTCGTTGTTCAAACCCAAGAATTTGACTCCTCAATACCTTTGATTTCTTAGTGGGGAAAAATTTGATTAAGAATTTCCTCGCCAGATCATCCCAGGTGCGGATTGAATTTGTTAGCTCTTTATTCAACCACTCCTTAGCTTCCCAATCAGTGAAAAGGGGAAAAGTGTCATCCTGACATAGTCCTTGGAAACGTTCGGATAGTTGTAAGTATCCATAATTTCCAAGAAATTTTGAATGTGCCTCTGCGGGTCTTCAAGAGGTAAACCCACAAACAGCCCTGTGGATTGGATCAGTTGCACCGTATATTGTTTCAGCTCAAAGTGCCCAGTGATGTCAGGCTTCACAATAGCCTGAGTCATATTAGCTAGACGGGCCTTGCGGCTTCAATCACCACGCGTTCCTCATTACCTACCATCTCAATTGGTTGTGGTTGAACTTCGCTGTCCAACTCTCTTTCAATTCTGGTTCTCGCGTCCACCTCCCTCCTCAATCTGTGAAGTGTTCGTTCAATTTCGGGATCGGGAGGAAGGAAATTGTTTGCGCTTCTACTTCTTCGCATTCAATAGAAACTCCTGTATTAGCACAAACAAAGTTAACTAAAGGTTAAAACTCGAATAAATAAGTATTAAAGGCTCAATTCAGTCAAGTAGCTAATTTCTAAGTCCCCGGCAACAGTGCCAAAAACTTGTTGCGACCAAAACACTCACACAAGTGCACGTGATCGTCAAGTAATAGAGTAGTGAGTAGAGTATCGTTCCCACGAAGACTGATGATTAACTGTTGACTAATTCAAACTCAATTTCTTTATCTACCCAAGAGATTATTCACTAAAGAGAGATGTAATTGTTTTACTACTTAAACTATAAAGAATTAATCTAACTAACACAAGTACCCAAACGAATAGCAATTACGAGTAACAAACAGTAGGAGAAGATATTCCAGGGTCACGGGCATAGTCAACAATCGTGTTGTGTTCTTGGCTCAAAATGACTAATCAATTTATCTGAGTTATTGATTGACAGGGTTGATATTACTCATAAGAATCTGTCGAGTTCTTACTCGCCTATTCAAGTCAACTCAACACCTATATGTCTATGGTATTAAAATTAACAAGAACGCATTTACAATGCATGTATTTCAACCAAGCAAGGCAATTGGGTATATGTCTATCCCAATTGCAAATTCGTTCCCCGAGTCCCGGGTTCAAGAACTTGCTCTATTTAATTCTATATGCAATCTAAAGTTCCCACTTTCGAGTTCAACTGAAGATTCGTAGATAGTATTTCACTGTTAGCTACTCAGCAAAATAATTAACCGCAGAATTAAATAAACAACCCAATATGATAAACCAACTTTATAGAATTAAACTTCAAACAACAACATTCATGTTTCACCCACGACCCCAAAACAATGGGTTTTAGCCACTCATGTTAGTGTTCATCATAAATAAGTTCAATTTCATCACAAAACAGCAAAAACAAGAGAAGAAAAGAAGAACTTGATGGTCAAAACTCCTCCTTGCCTCTTGCCTCCCTGTTTTTCTCCCCTAAACTCTGAAAAACTTGATACTTTAACCTTGGGCGAGCTTAACTTCATATAGGTTAAGTAGGTTTCCCTCTAGATTTCCAATTTTACCCCTAAATAACGTTTTTCCAGACCAAACACGCGCGAGCTCGCGCATGATTCTGGCTTGGCCTTTCTTACGCGTGAACTACTGCGCGATTTCGCGCGTTTCTTCGCGCACCTAGAGCTTGATTTCGTCCATTTTTTTTTCGTCTCGTCCTTGCTTGCACTCGACTCCGAGGGGTTGTTCTTGCTCATAAATCATTCCAATATCCTCTTGAAAGCATCATATAGGCTCCTCATCCTGAAATGTATACATATCACAATTAGAGCCTATTTTTCATCAATTAACCATAATATGTCATTGGAATATAATCAAGCGGAAGCATAAACAATAGCTAAATCACCTAGATTTCTCCTATTATCAACGATCAAGCATTTGGTCAAGGAATGGCAATGGGAAATAATCATTTTGGGTCACCTTGTTTAGCTTCTGGTAGTTCATACATACCCTCCATCCGGTAACTGTTCGAGTGGGAATAAGTTCATTGTTGTCATTTCTTACTACAGTCATACCACCCTTTTAGGTACACATTGCATCAGAGAAGTCCATGAGCTATTGGAAATGGGGTACACAACACCGGCATCCAACCACTTGATCACTTCTTTCTTCACCACTTCTTGCATTGCCTCATTCAATCTTCTTTGATGCTCCAAGGAAGGCTTTTCATCATCCTCCAAGATAATTTTGTGCATACAGAATGCGGGGCTTATTCCCCGAATGTCAGCCAAAGTCCATCCAATTGCCCTTTTTTCGCTTTAGAAGCACCGCCAAAGTGGCCTCAACCTACATGTTAGTAAGGCAAGAAGAAAGAATAACTGGTAAAGTAGAATTTGAGCCTAAGAATTCATACATGAGGTGTGGAGGAAGTGGTTTCAACTCCAACACCGGTGGCTCCTCAATTGATGGTTTTGTTGGTGGAGTTTTCCGATTTTCAAGATCCAAAGACAATTTCATAGGCTCATAAGAATAAGAGCTCATTCCATGTAAAGCATTTACGCACTCCACTCGTCTTGAATCCTCATTGACATCAAGATTTAACAATACGGCTTCCAATGGGTCCTCCACATTGATCATTGCACTGGTGTCATCAATTATCACTGTTGTGATGAGGTCAACAAAAAAGCATACCTCGGTAATGTTGGGCTGCTTCATAGATTTGCACATATGAAAGAAGACCTTTCATCTCCCACTCGGAAAGTGAGATCACCCGCTTCAACATCAACCAACGCCTTCCCCGTGGCAAGGAAAGGCCTTCCCAAGATAATAGGAACCTCATAGTCCACCTCACAATCCAAAATCACAAAGTCGGCCGGCAATATAAATTTTTTCACTCGGACAAGCATGTCATCAATAATGCCCAAAGGTCGCTTCATCGATCGATCCACCATTTGAAGTCTCATTGAGGTTGGCCTAGGTTGCCCGATACCCAAAGTTTTGAAAACTGAGTAAGGCATCAAATTGATACTAGCTCCCAAATCACATAGAGCCTTGGCAAAATCCGCACTCCCAATGGTGCATGGAATGGTGAAAGCACCGGGATCTTCAAGATTCTGGGCCATTGAATGCACTATAGCACTAACTTGGTGAGTCATCTTTATAGTTTCACAATCCATAGAACGCTTCTTTGTGACCAAATCTTTCATGAATTTTGCATAGCCCGGCATTTGTTTAAGTGCCTCCACCAAAGGCACATTAATAAATAAGCTCTTCATCATATCAATGAACTTTTTAAACCGATTATCATTCTTCTGATTCGCGAGCCTTTGAGGATTAGGTGGAGGTGGCCTTGGCAAAGGAGCCTTGGCTTTTGGTACAACTAGCTCCGGCATGTCAATTATGTGTTCCCTAGGCGGGTTCACATCATTTTGAGTTTCCACCTTGACTTCTTGAATATCAATCCTCACTTCTTGGAGGCCCGTGTCTTCCGCAGCTTCTTATGCTCCTTAGCAAGCTCCTTGAGAGCCTTGCTATGTGAATTGACTGCCTTTGAGAGTGCAACCTGAGAATCGAGGATCTTCTTCTGGTTGTCAAGTATCTCCTTGAGTGCATCCTCTATCGAATGTGGCACCTGTTGAGCTGGGGGAACAAACTGAGCCTCTACAGTGGTAGTCAAAATGGACAACTTGGATGAGGCAGTCTGCATCCAATTGTTGATACTCAAAAGTGCCTAGCTCAGACGGTGGGCAGTAATAGGATGGGCCCGGGTAGATGAGATCTCCGGGCCTACTAATGTGGATAGGCCAGGAGGATTGGCTGAGGATATGGATGGACTGGGAGGGATATCTGGAGATATGGAGGTATGCTCAGCAGAAGCCACTACCTCAACCGGCTCCTCAGACTGGCCAGTTGGAGCAGTAGCTGGTACTTTGTAGTTCTTACTCTTGGGGTTGTCATCCTCCTTCATGTTATACCAGGAAAATGGGGCTATCGCCTTGACCTTCATGTCATAGGGCCTTTTGTCCACATTCAGGTCCCGGAAGTACTCAGTGAGGAAACTAGGGAAAGGGTAGTTTCGGTCATGCTCCGCACCCACTATCGTGATAATCTAGGACATCACATCCCCCACATTTATGGGGTACCCCACCATAATCGAAGCAATAAATACAGTCCGATGGAGAGTAAGGGTGTTGTCATGAGTGGTATGGTCCAACCGGCTGCAAACAAAAGTCTCCCATCCCCTCGCTTCAAAGTTCAAGGTCCTTCTCAATATTTTGACCCCAGCAGTCAACCAATCGGGGACGCTACCTCGGATTGCCAGGTACTGTGCTAGCCATGGACAGACCTCCTCTCCCATCTCCATCTTCGCCATATACAGAGTCTCATCCTCCTCATTGAAGCCCAAATATTCATTAATCGACTTCCCATCAAATAACACCTTGAGGTTCCAAACCTTGGTCACTTTGGAGCCCTTTTTTATATGGGCTACATTGCAATAAAACTCCTTGACCAAGTGTTCGTTGGCGTCCACACAAGTATCTAGAAAGTTCTCCCAACCCACTCTAGTTCTAAATTGTCTTTGCACGTCAGGGTTATGGGGTAATAGGTCTCTATCTATGAAACTCCTCTCCGGGATCAGTTTTCTCACCGACCACCACTCCCTAAACTTATGGTACGCCACTTCACTTACAAACCTATACTCCCAGGCTTCGAGCTTCCTAGTTCTAGCAACGCCTCCCACTTGAGGCTCACCACCTTTAGCTACTCCCTCATCTCCTTGTATATCCTCATCACCTCCTCCTGTACCCTCCCCGGATAATGAAGTTGTGGGAGAGGTGGAGTATTCCTCACTACCTTCACCTGAGCCCTCAGACGACCCAGAAGAAATGTTCACTGATGCTTGGGCAGCAGGGGAAGAGGGAGAAGTGTCTCTGTGTATGGCCCTCTTTGGATACGGGATGTATTCTGGGACTGAGTTCGATGAGATCTCCCGAGAGGGCTCATACTCACTCCCCGAGCCCTATCATGATGCGATCTGTCTTGTTTGAGCACATTAGATCATATTATTTTATCAAACTTCTTACTATCACTTTGTTTTTATCCAAAAATTAAATATGTCTTATTTATCACATTATTTTTACGCAAATTCTTTTTTGCTTTTATTTTTTTCTTATAGTTATTATATTATTTACTATTTAATATTATTTTACTATCATATATTTTTTATTATCTTAATTAATATCTTGCTTATTATTCTTTTAATAGTCTTTAATAAATATAAATGTTTTATTCTTGAAATTTGGTATATTTTTATGCATTCAAATTTTTTTAATCATTTAAATTTATTGTAATATTTTTAAATATAATTTAATTTTTAAATTTATTTATTTTTAAATTAATTTAATGTATAAGTATCCTCACATTAAGGTCTGCGCACATATTACCATCCCCAGGCCCCACTTGTGGGATTATACTGGGTCGTTGTTGTTGTTGTTGTATAAGTATCCTCACACTATCTTTATTTTTTAATACATTCTCTTCCCTACTATAAATTTTAATTATTTTTATATTAATTTTTACCTTTAACCAGAATAATATCATATTTTATTTTAAATTGTAAAATTGAATTAATCTAAAATATTAATACATATATTTGATGATTACGTTACAAATATATTGAGTTCTCTTATAATTATTTTTGTATTAGATGCGGTAAAAAAAATTTAGCTTTAAGATACAAATATAATTTTTAATTTTTATTAGTAAAATTACCTATATGAGAAAGTTATTTGTATTTTAAAAATTTTATTTTAATCATAGAAAAATAATTTCTTAATTGTTTGAACATATTATATATATGTAGTAATATGTTTATTGTCATTTTATTTCTTTACGTAATATTTTTAAAAATAAAAACTTATGAAATAAAAAAAAATCTCATCTCAAATTCAAATAATTCTTATCATTCTTTTTTCTAAATTGGACCGTATTTTAAAAATATTATGCTATATATTCAAACTTAAACTAACTGCACTCAATTCAGATATTAATTATAGAAAAATATTTTCTTTGTTGTTTGAACACATTATATGGTAATGTTGTAGTAATATTTTCATTATCATTTTATTTCTTACATAAATTTTCTTTCTTTTTTAGATTTAATACAAATTTAATCTTTAATTTTTATTAGTAAAATTACCTATATTAGAAATTTATTTTCTATTTTAATATTTTTTCATAAATAAGACTTCAATTTCGTGATATTATCCATAGTTTGGACATTCTAATCGTAGTTTTAACAAATTTCTAATTTCAAATTCAAATAGCCTTTCCCTTTCATTTCTAATAATAATTTTTTAATAATTTTGCTAATTTTTAATCTATTATATAGTCTTATTACGTTTTATGTGGCTTTTCATTAACTTATAATTTTTTTTAATATCGTTATAAACTATTATTATTTAATATAATATAGATAAATATATAATTTTCTAATCATAAAATAAATATTTATTTTGTTTAAAAATATTGCTCGAAAATTTTAAATTATTTAAATTTTAATAAGATTTTAAGAATTGTATATTTAATTTATTTTATTTTCTAAACTTATGATTTATAAATATCTCATATTATCTCTAATTTATTTCTATTTATTCAATATTTTTAGTTTTTGATTTTATCTATTAGACTTGAGTTACGAGGACTTATCCATATTATAAATTTTCTTATCATAATATAAAAAACTTTCTCATCTCAAATTTAAATAAGTTTTACTCTTCTTCTCTATGATAAAAAATCTGAATTTTTATTTTTTTCTCTATTTATTATTTATTTTTGATATTATATTATTCAATACCTAATATTATTACATTGTCATGTGGATTTTTATTAGCTTGTTTGAATTTAATATCTATTTCTACCACATTCATTCTAATATAATATAGATAAAAATTAAAAAACTTTCTCAAATTCAAATAAGTTTTATTGTTCTATTTTCTATATTTGACTACATTTTCAAAAAATTATGTTATACTTTCAAACTTAAACTTACTGCACTCAACTCAAATATTAATAAAAAAAATATTTTCTTAATTGTTTGAACACAATGTTGTAGTAATATTTACGTATAAAATATTCGTTTGCCCGATTTATCAATATTAATATGACTTTATTATTCTTATTTTTAAAATATTTTTTTACTAATTATTTAAGTTTTTTCTTACCTTATAAATAATTTATATACTTTATGTAAGATTTTATTTTACTGCTTGAATTTATTTAATTTTTAAACTCAATATATCTTTAATAACTTAAGTAAATTTTAATTTTATTTTATATTTTAACTTACTCCAATGTATAAATAGTCATAGGTTATCTCAATTACGTCTTTCTATATTTTTTTATTTTTTCCGATTAGAATTTCTAATTAATTTTTACCTCCATATCTCTAGCTAATATAGAAAAACATTTATGGGTGAATCAATATAGATATAAATATACTAATAAATATAAATTTAAATGTAGATATATAGATTAAATTTGTCTAAGATCTATTTAGATTAAGTATAAGATTCATTTATAATTTTTCTTATCATTCTTTTTTCTAAATTGGACC
This sequence comes from Nicotiana sylvestris, assembly GCF_000393655.2. Taxonomy (NCBI): domain Eukaryota; kingdom Viridiplantae; phylum Streptophyta; class Magnoliopsida; order Solanales; family Solanaceae; genus Nicotiana; species Nicotiana sylvestris. The sequence goes on from NC_091068.1 coordinate 152,207,634, forward strand.
GTATTTTCAAAATATTATGCTATATATTCAAACTTAAACTAACTGCACTCAATTCAGCTATTAATTATCGAAAAATATTTTCTTTGTTGTTTGAACACATTATATGGTAATGTTGTAGTAATATTTTCATTATCATTTTATTTCTTACGTAAATTTTCTTTCTTTTTTAGATTTAATACAAATTTAATCTTTAATTTTTATTAGTAAAATTACCTATATTAGAAATTTATTTTCTATTTTAATATTTTTCATAAATAAGACTTCAATTTCGTGATATTATCCATAGTTTGGACATTCTAATCGTAGTTTTAACAAATTTCTAATTTCAAATTCAAATAGCCTTTCCCTTTCATTTCTAATAGTAATTTTTAATAATTTTGCTAATTTTTAATCTAATATATAGTCTTATTACGTTTTATGTGGCTTTTCATTAACTTGTAACTTTTTTTAATATCATTATAAACTATTATTCTTTAATATAATATAGATAAATATATAATTTTCTAATCATAAAATAAATATTTATTTTGTTTAAAAATATTGCTCGAAAATTTTAAATTATTTAAATTTTAATAAGATTTTAAGAATTGTATATTTAATTTATTTTATTTTCTAAACTTATGATTTATAAATATCTCATATTATCTCTAATTTATTTCTATTTATTCAATATTTTTAGTTTTTGATTTTATCTATTAGACTTGAGTTACGAGGACTTATCCATATTATAAATTTTCTTATCATAATATAAAAAACTTTCTCATCTCAAATTTAAATAAGTTTTACTCTTCTTCTCTATGATAAAAAATCTGAATTTTTATTTTTTTCTCTATTTATTATTTATTTTTGATATTATATTATTCAATACCTAATATTATTACATTGTCATGTGGATTTTTATTAGCTTGTTTGAATTTAATATCTATTTCTACCACATTCATTCTAATATAATATAGATAAAAATTAAAAAACTTTCTCAAATTCAAATAAGTTTTATTGTTCTATTTTCTATATTTGACTACATTTTCAAAAAATTATGTTATACTTTCAAACTTAAACTTACTGCACTCAACTCAAATATTAATAAAAAAAATATTTTCTTAATTGTTTGAACACAATGTTGTAGTAATATTTACGTATAAAATATTCGTTTGCCCGATTTATCAATATTAATATGACTTTATTATTCTTATTTTTAAAATATTTTTTTACTAATTATTTAAGTTTTTTCTTACCTTATAAATAATTTATATACTTTATGTAAGATTTTATTTTACTGCTTGAATTTATTTAATTTTTAAACTCAATATATCTTTAATAACTTAAGTAAATTTTAATTTTATTTTATATTTTAACTTACTCCAATGTATAAATAGTCATAGGTTATCTCAATTACGTCTTTCTATATTTTTTTATTTTTTCCGATTAGAATTTCTAATTAATTTTTACCTCCATATCTCTAGCTAATATAGAAAAACATTTATGGGTGAATCAATATAGATATAAATATACTAATAAATATAAATTTAAATGTAGATATATAGATTAAATTTGTCTAAGATCTATTTAGATTAAGTATAAGATTCATTAAACTACTTCCATTAATTATGTTTCCATTTATAATTTTTAATTATTATTGTTGTCCTAAAATTGCCAAGTGGCTTCATTTTAGCTTGCCACTTGGCTTAACCACATGCTTCACTACTCTCCTTTTAATATAACTAGTATTAGTACCCGCACGATGCGCGGACATAAATTATGTCAAATTGTAATCTATGTTGTTTGAATTAGGTGCAAATAACCTTAAAATATAAACCTTTCATATAAAAATTATATAACATTAGATATTAATTTTGAAGCAAGATATAAAATTATTATCCAAATCTCGTAGTAGGCAACTTTTATTTTATTTGTAGCAACCTAATCCCTTGATTTTAGTACTTGTATTTCGTTTCGGTGTCAATATTAAAAAATACTATATATGTCATGTTGTGATCTGTGTTGTTTGAGCACATTATATCGTATTATTTTAAGAAAATTCGTATTATCATTTTGTTTTTGACTGAAAGTCAAGTATGTCTTATTCATCACATCATTTTATGCAAATTCTTTTTTATTTTTGTTCTTTTCTTATAGTTATTGTATTTCAGACAACCAGTTCGGGTTCATGCCGGGGCGATCTACCACAGAAGCTATCCACCTTATTAGGAGGACGGTGGAACAATACAGGGATAAGAAGAAGGATCTCCACATGGTGTTTATCGATCTAGAGAAAGCGTACGACAGGGTTCCTAGGGAGGTCTTATGGAGATGCTTAGAGGCTAAAGGGGTCCCGGTTGCCTACATTAGGGCGATTAAGGACATGTATGATGGAGCTAAGACTCGGGTTAGGACAGCAGGAGGCGATTCAGATTATTTTCCGGTTATTACGGGGTTGCATCAAGGGTCTGCGTTCATCCCTTTCCTATTTGCCCTGGTGATGGATGCTATAACGCATCATATTCAGGGGGAGGTACCATGGTGCATGCTATTTGCTGATGACATAGTCCTAATTGATGAGACACGACGCGGCGTCAGCGAGAGGTTAGAGGTTTGGAGACACACCCTTGAGTCCAAAGGTTTCAGGTTGAGCAGGACGAAGACGGAATACCTTGAGTGCAAATTTGGGGCAGAGCCGACGGAAGCGGGAGTGGAAGTGAGGCTTGATTCTCAAGTCATCCCTAAGAGGGGTAGTTTCAAGTACCTGGGGTCGTTTATTCAGGGGTCCGGGGAGATCGACGAGGATGTCACACACCGTATAGGGGTGGGGTGGATGAAATGGAGGTTAGCGACGGGAGTCCTGTGTGACAAGAAAGTGCCACTGTTACTGAAAGGTAAATTTTATAGGGCAGTGGTTAGGCCTGCTATGTTGTATGGGACCGAGTGTTGGCCGGTGAAGATCTCACACATCCAGAGGATGAAAGTTGCAGAGATGAGGATGTTGAGGTGGATGTGCGGGCATACAAGGAAGGATAAGATTAGAAATGAAGATATTCGAGAGAAGGTGGGTGTGGCCCCCATGGAGGACAAGATGCGGGAAGCAAGACTCAGATGGTTCGGGCACATTCAGAGGAGGAACACTGATGCACCGGTGAGAAGGTGTGAACGACTGGCGGTGGTGGGTACGAGGAGAGGTAGAGGGAGACCTAAGAAGTATTGGGGAGAGGTGATCAGGCAGGATATGGCGCGACTTAGGGTTACTGAGGACATGGCCCTAAACAGGGAATTGTGGAGATCGAGCATTAAGGTTGTAGGTTAGGGGAAATTGTGATGTCTTTTTTACAGCGCACTAGAGTGAGACTAGCCAGTTAGGAATTAGTCTTAGGATGCTATTGATCAACTACTGATGATGGGCTTTATCTCCTGTGTATTAATACCTTACATCTTTCTCGTATTTCCTATATCTCTTATATTGCTGTTACTTTATTTTTTATGGTATTTATGTTATGTTATGGATTTTATGGTACTTTATGTTGTTTTATTATGAGTCTATTGATAGTACTAATATAGTGTCTCTTGTTGCCTCTTTGAGCCGAGGGTCTCCTGGAAACAGCCTCTCTGCCCCTCGGGGTAGAGGTAAGGTCTGCGTACATATTACCCTCCCCAGACCTCACTTGTGGGATTACACTGGGTTGTTGTTGTTGTTGTCTTATAGTTATTGTATTATTTATTATTTAATATTATTATACTATCATATAATTTTTTATTAGCTTAATAATTTAATTAATATCTTTCTTATTATCTTTTTAATAGTCTTTAATAAATATAAATAATTTATTCTTGAAATTTGGTATATTTTTATGCTTGTATCCTCTTATTCGGAATTTTTTAATCATTTAAATTTATCAGTAATATTTTTAAATATAATTTAATTATTTAATTTATTTATTTTTCAATTAATTTAAAGTATAAATCACACTACCTTTATTTTTTTATACATCTCTTCCCTACTATATTTTAAATAGTTTTTATATTAATATTTTACTTATAACCAAAATAATATCATATTTTATTTTAAATTATAATTTTGAATTAGTCTAAAATATTAATACATAAGTTATTTGATTATTATGTTCCAAATATATTGAGTTCTCTTATAATTATTTTTGTATTAGATGCAGTTAAATTTTCTTTTCTTTTTAGCTTTAAGATACAAATTTTATTTTTAATTATCATTAGTAAAATTACCTATATTAGAAATTAATTTATATTTTTAGAATTTTAATTTAATCATAGAAAAATATTTCTTAATTGTTTGAACACATTATATCTAAATATTGTACTAATATTTTTACTGTTTTATTTCTTTACATGACATTTTCAAAAATAAAAAAAAATTATGAAATAAAAAAATCTCATCTTAAATTTAAATAATTCTTATCATTCTATGTTGTAAATTGGACCGCATTTTCAAAATATTATGCTATACTTTCAAACTTAAACTAACTGCACTCAATTCAGATATTAATCATAGGAAAATATTTTCTTAATTGTTTGAACACATTATATCTAAATGTTGTAGTAATATTTTCACTGTCATTTTATTTCTTTACGTAAAGTTTTTTCTATTTTAGTTTTAAGATTCAAATTTAATTTCTAATTTTCATTAGTACCTATATTATGTATTTTTAAATATGTATTTGTTTTTTTATTTTTCATAAATAAGACTTCAATTTCGTGGTATTCTCCATAGTTTGAGCATTCTCAACATAGTTTTAAGAACTTTCTAATCTCAAATTCAAATAGTCTTTCCCTTTCTTTCTAATAGTAAATTTTTAATAATTTAATATAATTTTGCTATTTTTTAATCTAATATATAGTTTTATTACGTTTTATGTGGCTTTTCATTAATTTGTAACTTTATTTAACATCATTATCACTACTATTCTTTATATAATATAGATAAATATATATAATTTTTGTAATCATAAAATAAATATTTATTTTGTTTTAAAAATATTTCTCGAAAATTTTAAAAAATTTAAGTTTTGATAATATTTTTAAGTATTGTATATTTACATTTAATTTATTTTCTAAACTTATGATTTACAAATTTTCTCAGATTTTCTCTAATTTATTTTTATTATTCAATATTTTAGTTTTTGATTTTATCTATTAGACTTGAGTTATGTGGACTTATCCATATTATGATTTTTCTTATCATAGTATAAAAAACTTTCTCATTTCAAATTTAAATAAGTTTTAACCTTTTCTCTATAATAAAAAATCTGAATTTTTTCTCTATTTATTAATATATATATATATATATATATATATATATATATATATAAAATTGTAATCATAAAATAAATATTTATTTTATTTATAAAAATATTTCTCGAAAATTTTAATTTTTTTAAGTTTTAATAATATTTTTAAGTATTGTATATATACATTTATTTTATTTTCTTAACTTATGATTTACAAATTTCCTCACATTATCTCTAATTTATTTTTATTATTCAATATTTTAGTTTTTGAATTTATCAATTAGACTTGAGTTATGTGGACTTATCCATATTATGACTTTTCTCATCATAATATAAAAATCTTTCTCATCTCAAATTTAAATAAATTTTACCCTTTTCTCTATGATAAAAAATCTGAATTTTTATTTTTTCTCGATTCATTAATATATATAAATATTTGTAATCATAAAATAAATATTTATTTTGTTTTTAAAATATTTCTCGAAAATTTTAAATTTTTTAAGTATTGTATATTTACATTTATTTTATTTTCTAAACTTATGATTTACAAATTTCCTCACATTATCTCTAATTTATTTTTATTATTCAATATTTTAGTTTTTGATTTTATCTATTAGACTTGAGTTATGTGGACTTATCCATATTATGACTTTTCTTATCATAATATAAAAAAATTCTCATCTCAAATTTATATAAGTTTTACCCTTTTCTCTATGATAAAAAATCTGAATTTTAATTTTTTTCTCTATTTATTCTTTATTTTTAATATTATATTATTCAATAACTAATATAATTACATTGTCATGTGAATTTTATTAGCTTGTTTGAATTTAATATCTATTTCTACCACACTCATTCTAATATAATATTGATAAAAATTTAAAAACTTTCTCATCTCAAACTTAAATAATTTTTATTATTCTATTTTCTAATTTGGACCGTATTTTAAAAAAGTATGTTATGCTTTCAAATTTAAACTAACTGCACTCAATTCAAATATTAATCATAGAAAATTTTCTTAATTATTTGAACACATTATATCTAAATATTGCAGTAATATTTACGTATAAAATATTCGTTTGCATGATTTATCAATATTAATATGACTTTGTTATTCTTGTTATTAAACTATTTTTTCTTGATTATTTAATTTTTTTACCTTATAAATAATTTGTATACTTTATGTAAGATTTTAATTTGCTGCTTGACTTTGTTTAATTTTTAAACTCAATAAATTTTTAATATCGTAAGTAAATTTTAGTTTTATAGCTCCAAAGTACAAATAGTCATAGCTTATCTCAATTTATGTCTTTCTATATTTTTTTTAATTTTTTATTATAGTTTTTAATTATTTTTTTACCTCCATATTTCTAGCTAATATAGAAGAAAATCTATGAGTGAATCAACATATATATATATATATATATATATATATATACATACATACATATAAATATAAATATAGATATAAAGATTGGATTTGTCTAAGATCTATTTGGATTATGTATAAGATTTATTAAACTACTTTCATTAATTATGTTTCCATTTATAATTTTTAATTATTAATATTGTCCTAAAATTGCCAAGTGACATCATGTTAGCTTGCCACTTGGCTTAACCACAATGCATACTACTCTCCTTTTAATATAACTAGTATTAGCACCCGCGCGATGCGCGGACACAAAGTATGTCAAATTATAATTTGTATTATTTAGGTTATGTGCAAATAACCTTACTATTAAATTTTCACATAAAAATTATAGATTATCATTAGATATTAAGAAAGAAGAGTACATAAAATCATTTTCCAAATCTTGTACTGGATAAGCTATTTTTTTCTTTTTGAATTTGTAAGAACATAATCTCTTGATTTTATTACTTGCATCTCGTTCCGTAATTAATATTAAAGAATACTAAACATATCACGTTGTGATCTAAACATAATTAAATCATATTATTTTAATAAAATTCTTACTAAAACTTTGTTTTACATCTCAAGTTAAAATATATCTTATCTTTCTACATTTTTTTCTCTTTTTGTTCTTTGCTTATAGTTATTGTATTACTCATTACTTAATGTTGTCTACTCTCATGTGATTTTTTATTAGTTTGACTTAATGTCTTGATAATTTTTCTTATAATAATTATCGATAATTATAATTTTTTATTCTTGAAATTTAATGTATTTTTACACTTTACCCTCTTACTCGAGACTCTTTTATCATTTAAGTGTATCAATAATATTATATTATCTAGCTATTTAATTTATTTATTTAAACTAATTCAAAGTATTGTCACACCTCCTTTTTCCGGCACCGCGAGGTGCGTAGGGAGTTTTTTCCAATTAAAGGACAGTCGAAACGGGATTGGTTTAATTATTTCAGAGTCGCCACTTGGGAGATTTAGGGTGTCCCAAGTCACCAATTTTAATCCCGAATCGAGGAAAAGAATGACTCTATATTACAGTCTGCGTACCAGAAATCCGGATAAGGAATTCTGTTAACCCGGGAGAAGGTGTTAGGCATTCCCGAGTTCCGTGGTTCTAGCACGGTCGCTCAACTGTTATATTCGGCTTATTTATCTGATTTTTAATACAATTATGAACCATGTGCAAATTTTATCTTTTTACCGCTTTATTATTATAATTATTATTTTTTTTAGGAATGTGAACATCGCTTAAAACATATCTTTGGATTGTGTCACATGAAATGCACCCACAATACGAAACATATTTTATTTGATGTTTTAGGATTTAGATTTGGGTCGCATGAAATGCGCATCCGAGTTTAAGAAGGTAAAATTAATTAAATCGCGCCTAAAGAGTCTAACGCGTCATCATCTTTGGGGAAGGAAGTGAAATTCACTAAACAATCCATCCCTAATTCTAAGTAATTTTTTTTTTAATAATTAAATAAATAAATGAGAATGGAGAATCCTATACATTTGTATTATTTACATCTATTTATTTTTAGCGAACTCCTTTAATAGTATCCCTAATGACTACCTTTTTATTATTACTAAGTTTTTTTATAAATATAAAATCAATATCTACATTCTTGAAAATGACATATTAAATAGAAGGGAAAAACAAATATTAGCAGAAAATAATAAAATTATAATCATAGATACAACATGGAATTATCGGAAAGTAAAAAAATAAAAAAAAAAAAAACTAATTATCCCATAGTTGGATTAAAATTCAAATTATTAGTAAGACTTAAGCTTATTGAAACTAATTATTTGCAAATACTGAAAATTGAAAGAAATAAAAATAAAAACTTGAGTACTAAATCATATTTCTAAAAATTTAAACAATTTAACATTAACTAACTTTGTTTTAATTCATCATGTCCTAATACTTGTTTGCAAACTAATTCATGTTATAACTGAAATTAACTACATGATTCGGATTAACTTATCGTTGATGAAAAACCTTCTGCATAAGGAACTTAGTTAATTTTTTGCCAAACTGATTCAATAACGCCATTTTTACGTTATTTCTTCTATTTTTTTTTTAAACAGTTTTAATTAATAATCAGGCTTAAATATATTTCCTAATAATCTGGTAAAGGCGTTATTTAATATGTCGCTATAATATGCCTAGTTATGCCGATGACAGTGATTTACAGAATAATAATACATGAATAACCTAAATACAATACAAAAATTAAATTAAACTAAATTAAAAATTTAACACTCCATTCTTCATTTCAGCTTACAAAATGCCAAAATTACAGTTGTGTACCTGATATTGTCAATATAAGAAGAAGAAAGTCAGCAACGTAATACGTAACACAGCAACAGCAACAATAACCAGCAATAACCAGTCAACGAAAATCCCAGTGACAGCTTTGAAAAATTCAAAATAAAATCCAGGAATGCCGAAAATAATGGACAGAAACCAAAGGAAATTTTCAGATTTTTGAAAGGCTAGTTAATCTTCAACCCTTAATTTCTACACCTGTATACCAGAATATTTCTCAGGTGTGTACTACTTTCTCTTCTAATTTTCAATTTTTTTTTTCTTTGTATGTTTTTTCTTTTCTTGAGAGTTTCAATGTTTTTTTTTTTCGGAATAAATGTTCAGCCTTTTTTTTTTCAATCTCTTTTTTTCTGTCTCTCCCCTTTCTTATGTTCAAGACTTCACATATATATATCCCATCCCATAAATCAATTCAAATCAATCCCTTTCTCTACCAAACCCATTATCTTCCCACTCATCCCCATTACATTAAATAAATATATCACACCACCCCATTATATTTTGTCCCCCATGCTTTATTTAAAATAATGCAAGATTCCCCTTTAATTTAAATCTTGTCCCCCCTTTATATTAAATAATCATATCACAACCCACCCCATTTCATTTTGTCCCCCATGCTTCAAATAAACAATTTCAAAATGTACAATTCCTAAACTACCCCTTCCAACCTTACTGAAATTACCAAACTACCCCTGATCGTATTACAAATTTACCAAACTACCCATCAGCTATAACACATCATTTAATCAAACATAACCAAAATATAGTCAATATGATCAATTTCTAACAATGTTCAAACAACAATATGAACATGGATGAACATCATAACAACAATATCACATGAACATGATTTTAACAACATTTCAACAACAAATCATATGAACATAAATTGAACAACCAAGAACAACCAAAATTTGATTGAACAATATTTTTGGCAACAACAAACCTATTTTTCGGATTTAAACAACAACAACAATCAAACAAGTATATTCAGATTCTTAAATTCAATAATATTGAACTTAACATCAACTCTAACAACATTACAACAAACAATTCTTATATTAAACTTTAAACAAGATTATGAGAACAATTCAAGCAATAATCATAAATGGTAAACAAGAAATCAAACTATATAAAATTCGGATTCAAGATCATCCAAACAAAGTAGGAACATGAATGAATCTACTTTAACAACAATAACAAACAAGCTTTATTCAACTTCGAATTAAACTTAAACAAAACAAATAAACATATTCAAATTACTAATCTTCAAATAATCAATTAATCTTTTTTAAATTAAATCCAACAAAATTATAACAAATATGCATGATCCAAAAATTAAAACCAAAACATAACTTCACATTAAATCACTGAATTAAAAACGAACTTCAAACAAGATGAAACACGAATTAAATCTATATTAACAACAATCAACGGATTTAAACGATTTAAGCTAACACTTTTCTATATTAAAACTAAATCTTCTCAAACTGAAAAAATAATTTAATTGAATCTTCAATTCAAATCTATCAACAATATAATTAAACTAACCATTTTTATCTAAAAATAAATATGAAAAATGAAACAAACTTATACTAATTTCAAATCTGAAAATATCAAACAAATTATGGATGAAAATAAACTTAGAACAACTAACCGTAAATGACCAATGACGAACATCGAACGAACTCTAAACGAAACCAACGAAACTTGGACATAAACGGACTTGAAGACGACGAAGCAACAAGCATCAGTGAAAGATGAAGAAAACGCAGCAGCGACGAGCAAGCTCGTCCATGGTCAGCCGCGATGGAGCAGCTGCGAAGAAGAAAACGGGCAGCAGTGGCA